>NC_056732.1:840791228-841011228 GCF_019279795.1 Protopterus annectens
TTGGTTTAAATAGTATGAACATAAAACCAGGATTGAAGTTAAGGTCCAATTAAACAAAGTTATTTTAAAATATCCGCTTGTGACATGTTGTTTGACACTTCTTCCCTTGAAGCATGTGATGACCCCGCCTTAACCATCATTGTCTTGGTGGTCACAGCAATATCACTAACAGGGATAATCCATTTTCTCTAAAATAAGAAGGCAGTTCAAGCACAATCCTTCTGCAGAAAAAGCCATAAGGAGTTTGGCAGAGCCTAAGCTCAATGACCACTGATGTGAAATTTTTAGGAAACCCACAAACCCCCACCTGTTCTGCGTTGGTATCTGAAGAAGCACTCTCTGAGTGAAAACACATACTGTGTTTATTGTTTTTTTTTTTTTTTTTAATAAAGTGACCCTTATTGCTGCACCTGAGCAAATTATGCTTGTTCTCTTAGCTTTTCCAATGCTAATTATGCTGCATTTATTAGCATTTAGGGTTAGCCCATAGTTGTAACATACCAAACATTGATCTGGTCCAGTCCATGCCTGAGAATGTGGATATCAGGGAAGAGACAGATGACAACTGAATCCATTTTGAAGGCATCCACAAGCAATTAAACAGAGATATTAGATGTCCAATTCCACTTCTGAGTAACAAATGCTGAAAGAGGGGACCCAAGACTGACGTTTGTGGTATGCTACTAATGACATATCTGTTCCTGGAGTAGACAACCTTACAATGAGAGTTCTTAGATTACCATTTTTCTGCAGCTGCCACAGTATTAAGTCTCATGAAACAGGTTGCTTAAGAGATGACAACCTCTGAAACACAACTATTGCAGAAAAGATCATTTCTATGCTTTGGACATATTATCTACTTGTTTTATAATGTCCTCTAGCAACAAGTAGAATTAATACAGAATACACATGTGGTTAATAAGATGGCTAAATTAATGTACAAGCTTGTGAAAAAGATCCTTTTGTTCTATGCAAGCAACTCATACCCGAGTATTGCTAATGTAACTATTACATATACGTGATTCATACCCTAATACTGCTAGTGTAACTATTACATATACATGACTCACATCCTAATACTGCTAATGTAACTATTACATATATGCATCTCATACCCTAATAATGCTAATGTAACTATTATGTACATATACGCGACTCATACTCAAATACTGCTAATGTAGCTATTACATATATGTGACTCATATCCTAATACTGCTAATGTAACTATTACATATACTATTTCACTGATAAGTCTTGCAACTATTTTCTAACTGGAAAGGAGCCACTGCAGATCAGCCCACCTACCCAGTTAACAATTAAATAAATATTGTGTCAGAGGTGTGTTCTAAGTTTAGAATTTATTTAAGTGAAAAACTACCTTATGACCATGCAGTCCTGTATGTAAATATTAGAAAAACAATTACGCTTTATGGTATAACAAGTGCAGGCCCGCTGCTGTTACTGCGAAGTGAACACTGTACTCCCTTTATATGTAGCTATGGTATAAATCACACATGGTACTACACAATTACTGTATTTCTTCCTTATGATGTTGCATGGTAACTGTAGTGTTCCTACATGTCACTAGCTAGTCGATGGTGTATTCTTTTTTGTCATGTAGACATAATTCTCCCTTTAGTATTTTGAATACATCTGTTCCTCTTAATGCATTAGAACTGAAAGTAATGCTTCAGTAAAATAACCTGCACTGTAGATGTACTGTTTCCCTGGCGTTTGTCTTTCTTCCCTTGACACTTTACACATGTAATATGCCATCATTTTGACATGACAAAACAACACTCTCTGGGCACTAATGTTGCTGAGCACCTGGACAGTGAAATATCCATGGCAATCTCACAATATTCAAGGGGCAAACTGAAAGGCAGAATACATTCAGCACCAGGCTTGTTGCCTTTCTAAATTGCTTGATGAGAAAAGGGAAAAAAATCTGAAAGGAAAAAGAAAGTCTATCAGAAGGTGTTTTGAACAACCCCTTCCTAGCTTTCTAAATCGACATGCTTTGTTGTAAGGCACAGCTGCTAATTATTTACTCTCAACGGTTCCTCAGAATTTGGAATCTGATATCTCTTACAGCGAAGAGCCACGTGAACCAGCAGGGCCAGCATAGCTTTTGAGATGCTACAAAAACAAGCCTGGGGGAGGTGAAATTTTACTGACAGTCACAGAATACACTGACACTAGTTCCACTTTCTTTCTTTTTGTCTTTAATCTGATTGATTAATACCATGCTGCAAGATGAAAAGTTAATAACACTTAAGACAAAAATGTCTCTGTTCATCCCCACCCCCACTGTGATGGAGAATGAATATGGTTTCCATGCTCATTCAGTGAGGGTCTCTAATATGTATAAGATACTTAATATAGCACATACATGGTACAATATATACATGTTCATTATATAAACTCTATATTCTCAAACTGGGTATATTACCTCAAAGTATGTACTGACTGCTTTTTTTTCAGTTAAGCTGGACATAGGTTAGCACATTTCTGATTGTGTAAGACTTTCTTCTAGCCATTCCCTATAAAGTAAACAGCTCTTGCTGAAACAATGCACATAGCGATGACAGTATAATGCAATAGTTACAAGGTTTAACCTACATAGTTGACAGACTGAGACTGAAAGCTGCAATATTATACAATAGGATACTAAGTAACCATAATCAACCTATACAACTTCCATGTGTTTTTAGATCAGACAGGATAACATGCTTTAGCTTAGCTGACTATCCTTTAAAAAATGATGAAAGAAATAAGTATATCACTTGAAATTAATGAATTTCCTACATTTTTGGTCATTAGCATATCCTGCAATTTCACCGAAAGCAGAATTCGCAACTGAGCTGCTGAGTTCAAGTATCCATTTTTAAAATATCTGTATATGAATTTCCAAATTTTTTCTCATTAGTGCATTCTGCTATTTTTACTGGAAGCAGAATTACATTTTTGAGCTGCCCAGTTCTAATATACATTATATATATATATATATATATATATATATATATATATATATATATATATGGGATCCGTACAGATGCTCAACTGCATCTTTCACCGAATCCCAATTTGGTGAGCATAAACTGCGGTGGTGGTGCTGCGGTAGCGTTGTCGCCTCACAGTTAGACGTTGCCCATTCGATTCTCAGGTAGAGCGTCTTCTGTGTGGCGACATGCGTGAATGGGCATTCTTTCGCTGAAGGTTGTGTGTTAGGCCCGGCAAGCGTAAAAATCTACTGCCAATCATTAGAGGACCGGAGTTCCGCTGTGGTGACCCCTAACCGAGAAAAGCCGAAAGACTTTTAGACTTGCGCAAAAGTGCAGTTCACCAAAGCAGCACTTTCACATAAGTATGCTTGTTGTTCTGGTCATACTATGGTGCGGTAAGGGAAAATTCCCTTTTCCCTACTGTAGTGTGACCTCGGAGTGAGAATATTAAAGTAGGGGGGTGGGGGTGCAGGCGGGCTTGCCCCCCTGCATTCAAGTAGATCTTGTGGTTTTTTTACATACTTTAATGAAAGCGCTTTTTTGATGAAAGCGCTTTCATTAAAGTGTGTTCAGTGGTAATGGATTTGGGCTTTTGATTTTTCGATCAAAAGTCCTAGATCCATATATATATATATATATATATATATATATATATATATATATATATACATTTGCATTTATTTTGCTTCATTCACATTTTTTTCCAATCTCCTCCCCCCAATGGTAACTGAAATCCGTTATTGTTTCTTTTTTCTCTTAGTGAATTCTAAAAGAATGTATCAAGGCCAGGCCAGCTAACAAATGCATTTATTGATAATGTGGCCTGGCTCGCCCATCAGAGTCAAGCAAGCACAGAGTCCATCTGTTTGACACTGTTTCAGCTGCCTGCTTGTTTGTTTGTTTGTTTATTTATTTGTAGGTTGGTAGGCTGAGCCCCTGAAGTTCCTTTACAAAATAAGGTTAAATTAAAATATTAATAAATTATCTTAAACTGAAATGCATAAAACAGACAATATGTTATGCATGTCATGTTTTACAATGAAATTTAAAGAGACCTGCAAACACAGTGAAGTGCAAACTACAGACTAAGAAATTCTAGTACATGTGATATTTTGTGTTGAATGTACCACATCTGAAGAATGAGGTACTTGAGAGCATATTTTCTGGGAGTGCATTGGGTTGGCGGATTTTAAGGATTCACTACAGGATGCACTGTCGGAGATACTGGGTGGGCAAATTGGTGTAACAAGGGAGATGATTTTTCTGAACTATGGTACAGAATCGGAATTACCTAGACATGATAAGGCCTTGCTGTGTCTAATTATGGTGGCTGACAAAAAAGCAATTACTATAAAATGAAAATCAAAATCTAAACCAACTATATTAAAAGTAGTGAATATAGTAATAGATAGAGATAAAACAACTGGAACTGAGAACTTTATAAAGGGGTAGGAGCAAACTACATAGGAAGAAATGGGAATTGTGGGAGCAATACATACAGGAGAGGAATGAAGTTTAAAAGATGGCAGGACTTAAATGAGCTATGCAGTATTTGAAAATGATTGGGTAGATTATAAGTGATGTATAATGTTTGCAACTGGGAGTGTGCCAATATTGTTTGTGATGTAAAATGCTTGCAACTAGGATTGTGTCGGTGTGGTTTGTTTTCATTTATATAAATATAATGATTGCTTATGTCATAAGTGATGGTTTAATAAAGATGTTTCTTGTTTAAAAAAGGGGGCAGGAACTGAATAGTTTATGTAATATTGTTTAGGTTTTATGATATATAGCAATATATGTGAAGTATAATGTTTGTTAATGTTAATTTAATACAGTTTGATTACTTTTGTATAAATGTAAATTTGCCTGTGTCACAAGTGATAATTCAATAAAGGTGTTTAAAATAAAACAGGCAGTGTTTAGGATTTACATTGAAGTTTAGCTATGGAACAGATACATGTGTAGACATTTCAGAATCTGTGTAATAGTATAGCTTAAAACATACGGGTAGTGGGGACAATGCATAATTTCTCCAGCTTAAACATCATGATCCATTTCAGTTGCTTTCTTTCCTGCCTCATCACTAATCTTTTCTTGTGCCAGAAAGGAATAGTTATGAAACCATCATCGGCACTACACAAGATGAAGCATGATGTTATTTTCAGCACAAAGCACACATACCTCTCAACTTTCCTAGATTTTACAGAATGTCGAGATTATTTGTTCCACTTCTAACTAACCTCTCAGCCTCCATTTCCTCAAAATTAGAAAGCTGCTACAACAAAATCGCCAAATTTGCTACTAAATCTACTCACTGCACCTACCATTGCACCTCTCTGCACAGTCTAAAGTGGCTCGAGCTTCCTAATCATCTAGACTACCTTCAACTTACTACAGCCCACAAACTAATCTTTAAACCTACTGTATGCCCTGCTCTAACTAATATCTTGCCTTTCTACACACCACTCAGACCCCTAAGATCATCCCAACAAAATCTACTTTCTGTACACAAACCTAAATGACCCCCTGGCCAATTTCTCCTTTCCTACTCACTGGCCAAAAAATGGAACTCTCTCCCACCCCTGCTTAGACTCACTACAAGCTCTGAACACTTTAAATCCCTACTCTAGTCCCACCTCTCCCAAAACTGGAAATGTAATTGTACCCTTCCGACCTAAATCCCTCATGTGTCCTAGACATGTTCTCCTTCAAACGCCTCTACTTTCTGCTATTTCTACAGCTGCCCCTCTACTTCAACTGTATATTGAATGTTTTTCCCCAGTGTACTTATTATTTAAATACTGTACACAGGCTCCCATCTCTACTCTGTGCAAATGGCTCTACATGCAAATTGTTCTCTGAATTTGATTGTAAAAATGATACTATTCACATATTTCATATGTATGTGTTCTTTTGTATTATTCTATGAATAATTTGTACAAATGTATGATTCTATGCTTGCTTGTTTTAATTTCTGCAATTGTTTTTATTGTTGCTTGTTTTAATTTCTGTAATTGTTTTTATTATGGAGCTTTTCTCCCCAGCCCTCCACTGAAAATGGGCCTTTTGGGCCCAGTGGACCTCCCCAGTTATCAAACTGGAAATAAAATAAAATAAAATAAATTTTCTTCTACTTTCGGGCTCTCCCTCATAAAATTTGTAGTTTTCTGACAAATCATTGAGGACTGAATTCAATAAATAATAACAGACATTTGAGTTTTATATGGTTTAGAAAATGCATGAAAATTCTAAGCCTGTCTTATTACGAACTTTCTATGTTTCTAAGAGCAATACATAAAATCTCTCCCAGATTTTGGACCTTTATTCCCCATTAATTTTGGTTTTGTCCAGAATTCTTGTGCTAAGATATTGAGAGGTATGAAAGTACTTAATTTTGGAATATATTGAGGTATGTGTTGGCCTCATGTCCTGCTGGTAAGGTGTTTGACTTAGAGTTCATTTGTTTTTCTCACCAACTTTTATGGCGATACTATTTGTGTTTACTCAGATAAGAATAGCTATAAAAAGAATATTGACTCTCTGAGAACCAACAACTGATACAATTTAATCCTAGACTGCTTCTAGGCAGAGTGACATTAACAGTATCCAAGTTTTCAGTGTCATGTTTCTAAACGCTCAAAACTGGCAGTTATTCAAGTAATTATTGTTCAATACTTAAAGTAAAGAAAACATTCTCTACAAATATAAATCACAGTAATGTTTTTAATTTTGTAAAATATTTTATTATCATCTAATCGTTCCACTGTGCTCAGCAACCTAGTCCAAGCTCACATATAAATAAATGACACTAAAACTCATAGCTTTTCACTGTTAAAACATTCTCAGGCTTGGACACTAATAGAACATAGGAACATAGAAATATGAAAGCAATCTCAGAGACCATAAGATGCCTAGACATACATACCTTTATGCAAACAAACATAAGTTTTTACCCTTTTCAAGTACTTAATAGTGCTCACCTCCCAAATTGAGGAGGACAGTACATGATAACCCTAGGTGCTCGCCTCCCAAATTGAGGAGAGCAGTACATGATAACCCTGATGTAAGTTTGTGTTTACCCATCCAGTCAGCATGACTTGCATTGAATGTGGCTAAAGTACTACTTTGTTTGATCTGCAGAGGTAATTTACTCCAGAGGCTAGGAATACATTCAGTTAGAAACCAAACTCTCCAGTGGGCCTTGTTTATTTGTTAATGTAGTTTTTAAATTATCTGTGTAGGTTTTTGTATAGCCGCTGGTTTTACTCAAATAAGAGGTCAAATAAGACTGGATCTTACTGGGTTTGAAAAGTGAGACACGTGTTTCCTTACAGCAACCTTTAGGCTACTGAGTAGAAGCAGAGTCATGTTAATCTGTCAGGATAGTTAAAAACTTTAACACCTTTAATTTTCTTGGTTAGAAATCGTTGGTGCCTCTCTCATTGAATGATATGCTTTGTGCCTCTCTCATTGAATGATATGCTTGGAGTCGTACATATTGAAGGGGACAATGTATTCAATTATGGGTATCATAAGAGAAGAATACACTGGCAGGATAACTTACCTGGATATAGAAGATATTCTCTAGAAAATTAACTAGGTCAGTTATAAAGATTTCCTTTTTGTAGTGGAAATATGATGATTGAATGAAAGAAAGTTATCTATATAAGTGCCTAGGTCTCATATGACCTTATGTGTCTGAAAAGGAGTACCATTTATAACATATGAGGTGGAACAACCTTTCTGTCAAACCCTATTATGATTGTACTTTTTTAATGGTTCCTTAGTCTAATTGTCCAGCACTAGCTCTAAAGAAGAAATGCCCCCGTGTATTTATATATACTCACTAAAATGCATTTATTATTAACAACCTATCAGCTACTGGGAGATGCCAAATTTTCCAATATCCATGCTCCAGCACTGAGTACTAGCAGTTATTTAAGCCACTAGTTTCCACTGATAGGGTGAAGAAACTCACACAGGTCTTTTTCCTTTCCTATAAATAGAGAAAAAAAAATCCATCACCAAAATCTCCCATACCTTTACCAGACCATCCCCCTACAGACCTAACAAACTACCTTACACATCAACCCTACTTGTCTCTTGGAACTTCAGGAAGTTTTCCTTCCCTTGAATGGAAGCATATCCCCACAGCCGTGAGAAAGATCATGAAATAACATTTGTTGAAGATTGGTACTTTATGAAAATCTATGGATCTACTGATGAATGTCTACAACTAGTCAGTTTCATAACATTCTTGGTTCATATTTCCAAAACTCCATCTCTGAGATAATTTGTAATGCCACTTTACTGTCATTATGTAATTCTTTTCAGGAAAGTAACTTAACATAATATTTGTACAAAAAAATTTTTGTCAACAAAGTGCACTTTGCTGCTTTAATTCTGGAGGTGAAGACCTTAAGTTGAATATACTAAAAATAAGAAGCAAATTTGTTTATGGTTTTCACAATTATGACATTCTACTTAATCTGACATATGTAGGCATATGTATTGTGTGCTTTTAATTGTTTAACCCCAACTTCAGTAACAGATTTTCAAGTAAAAAAAGGTAATTGTGTGCACTTGTGCAAAAGTGCCTTCAGAGCAAAATTGGGAAATGTTAGTATTTTTACATAAGAACAATATTAGGCAAGTGATTATAAGGACCATAAGTTAAAGGAGACACACTTAAATGTTGGTCCTTTCTGTTGGATAGAGGCTTTATTCATTAATTATTCAGTAATTCCTTTTTATTCATTTTTTAGTCTAGCAGCTGTAACAGAAGCGTAAGGCTCTGAACAGCTAACAAGCTATTTCTTGCAACCCGCAATACAAGTTTTAATTCCTTCCACCTCCATTTACCTACTGTGCGAGTAATTTAACATACAGTATTCTTGTGTCCCCCTGAAAAGAGATGTTTGTGTCCACTGGGATTATCTGGTTAACAATCGAATAATATAAAACAAAGGTTAAGCTCAGGAGATTAGTATGCTGAAAACATGCATATAAATTCTGAAACATTATGACCATGTGACTAATAGGGTGGCTCAAGTTTTGTAACTTTAACCATTTTTTAGCATTTGATTCCAAATATCCAGTCCAGGCATTTCTTTAGAGGACATCATGAATGGAATACCTTTCATTAAAAAATAGGTTGATCTTTTGTAATCAATGATAAACTAAAATATGACTTGCATATTGATAAAGGTCTTAGGAAAACTCACCAGAAATTTGCCTTCCCTCTTACCGACCACGCATAGATCACTGTGGCCTATTTTTTTTTTTTTTTTGCCAAGTTTCCTTTATGTATGCTCTGCATTTGTTAATCTCACCAGCACACTGATTTCAAGATTGGAATTAGTTTATAGTATAATTGTACAAAGTTACCAAATAAAACTTGTCACTATGTCACTGTTGGATGAATACTTCTAACTGTCTTACTTCATCACATTAAAAATAGTCTATTTTATTCTCTGTAACCATAATAGATGCTCTACTCTATAGGCAGTCATGCAACAGTATATTCTCTACATAGTCTGAATTTATAAGCACAGTACTTGATTAAATCTTCCAAGTCACCAATCACCATGGAGTTGTCCTCTGGTCTATAAAGTTTCTCCAGTTCTGGAATATTCTAACTATAGAAATTTCAAAAAAAGCAGAAGGTCATTCGTATATGTAAAGTGGATGTACAGTTGCAGAGAAAGCATCACCTAACCATTGCTTGTGTATCTTTTTGTAAAGTGGATGTACATTTGCAGAGAAAGCATCACCTAGCCATTGCTTGTGTATCTTTTTGTAAAGTGGATGTACAGTTGCAGAGAAAGCATCACCTAACCATTGCTTGTGTATCTTTTTCACAAGCTCATACTTTTTGCACATGTTCCAAACCTCAGCATCCAGGCTGTTGATGTTAATTTCCACTCGCTACCTCTCCACTGTTTGCCCTTCTTTTCTGCCACCACTCTTACTCCTTCTTATTCTAACAGCAATTCACTTCTTTACTTCACTTCTTATCACTTCAGTGGTCTTCCTTCAGTATCAACCCACCCTCACTCACCCATCTGATATCCTTCCATGTGCTTCTTTTGTTTCTGAAAAGTAAGGTCACAGTACACCTTGCCTGTTCTCTATACTTAACACAAGTGCTTGCTGTCTAAGAAGACAGATATTTTATAAATTCAAAGCCGTCCAGTTGTAAGCTCAGTGTTGTCTTCCAATGAAATTCCTCTTACATGCATAATAGCTTCCATCATACTATTCTATTACTCTACACATCATTTTTATGTTAAAGCATATTTTGCAGATAAATGTCTTTTCCTACTAACATTTATATTCTGCATATATAAATTTAGAGCACCAAGTGCTATGTGTTATTATTGTTATTCTATAATGCTAAAAGTGCAGTTTGTTTTAATTTTAATATTGCCACAGCTCATCTCCCCCAGGTTTCTGCTGCAAATGAGCACTTTCCAGTCAGATTGTCTTGCTCAATAAAAGCAAGTAAATAAATTATTTGCTGAAAAATTTAACTCTCAGATAATTTAAACCTAGTATTTAAATAAATTTGTTAATAGATTTAAATAGCACATGTTTCAAATTATTCATGAATTCCCCTCAAGTATAAGTTGTCAGCATTGGACCAACATGTCCATATTAACTATCTTCACTAGCAAAATATTTCATTAACAACAATAGCAGTCTTCTATCTTCTTCTTTCAGCTTTTTCCCAATTAGGGGTCGCCACAGTGGATCACTGCTCTGCTTATGATTGGCAGTGGAGTTTTACGGTGTTGAGTTGCCAGCCTGGTGCCCAACCTTCCACAGAAGGCACACACACAAGCCTAGGGCCAATTTAGAGTGTCCAATCCACCTTCAGAATGTCTTTGGGATGTGGGAGGAAACCGGAGCACCTGGAGGAAACCCACACAACCACAGGGAGGACATGCAGACTCCGCACAGAAGGCACCCCAGCCAAGGATTGAACCAGAGAACCTCTTGCTGTGAGGCGACAATGCTAACTGCTGCACCACCGTGGCTGCCCCAATAGCAGTCTTCTAGAAGAATAACAGTCTTCTATACAACACATAATGATGAAGAAAGTACAGCTGAGTAAGTAAACCTGCCATAACTGTAACTGTTTGAATGATTACTGCTGGAGTAGCCTTAGCTATAAAATGGGTTATATCCTGCCAAGGATATAACAGACGACCAGCTTCCAAAGCTTCAGGGTACCTGTCACATTCCCAAACTGTCAAGTAGCTCAAGCTGAGATGACTAAAAGACAAATTTGGGGGTAGAGCCCTTCAGAGTTTTCCTGCCATGGAGAGAGGGAAGCTGAACCCTGAAAAGACAAAGCTAAGAACAACAAAAAATAAATGTCTACACCCTGACGTAAAAACCACATCAAAAACAAGGGAGAGGGAGAAAGCTTCTAGAATCCAACCCTTTTCAAAAAGACATATGTGAAGCCAAGACCCTGTTAGATTAGGCCTTGGCCCTCCTTGGAATAGTTTTGTAAGGGTAAGTATAACAAAAGGTAATAGCTTTAGACAACCATTTGGAAAATAGTGTGTTTTGACACAGGTTGTCCTTTCTTTTTACCTTCACAAGAAATGAACAGTTGATCTGAAGACCTGAAAGATTTAGTCCTGTACCTGAGTTGTCTCTGGACATCCATGGTATGGAGTATCCTTTCTCCCTCATTTTAGGTTCAGGAAAAGAAATGGGGAGATGGATAGTTTGGCTTAAAGTTTTATTTATTTTATTTATTTTTATTTTACATTTGTTAACTGGGAAAGTCTGACTGGATACAGGTCCATTTTCAGTGGAGTCCCAGAGAGAAAAGCTCCACATGTACATAGATACAGAAGACTTAACAGTTATAGTTTTTTTTATACAATTACAAATAGATACATGCTCCAGGTTTGTTTGGAATACATACATAAATACTTTACAATTATTAATTCTCATACTAGAACACATACTTTTTTAGTAGTACAAAGTTGAGCAAAGTAGCATATCATTCAGTAGTACAATAAATTCTAAGTGAGACAACTGATGTTTCAGACCTATTATCCAGGGAATATAGTAATACAAAGTGAATAGTGAGTAGATTAGTCTGGGTTTGTACAGGGGTACAACCAGTGGATTTTTAGGTGTGTTTTGAGAGACGTTTTAAATTGAGTTATGTAGTGGAATGCTGTAAGTTCAGCAAGGAGTAGGTTCCAGATTTTGCCAACAGAGCTGGAAAATAATGACTTACCAGCTAAGTTATTGGCTTTAACAGTTTGTACTAGCATTTTATTAGAAGAGCAGAGTGTTTTTAGGTTACTGTAGGGGTGATTATATTTTTGAGTATGGGCGTGCTTTCTGGCTGGTAGAGGACTTTGTGAGCAATTGAGCAATTGTGAGCAATTGAAGTTGAGAGAGTAACAGCTTTGTTTTATTTAGATTTAATAGTAGACACCGATCAGTGAGCCAGTTTTCAACTTTGTTAAAGGTATTTGGGATAAAGTCTGTAAGTCTATCAGGGAGGTAGCAGAACAGATTAGGGTAGAGTCATCTGCATATTGAATGCAGGTTGCATTTGGGGATGACTGTATAGAGATCATTAATGAAGATGGAAAATAGGAGAGGTCCTAGTTTACAAATGGATATTTGGCATCATTATCTTGATGACTGTTGGTTAGTCTGGAAGGTTGATGTTGCTTATTTACAGGAGTTTATGGACTATATTAACAGTAATAAATGGGGTATTCAATTTACGTGTAACCATGATATGAATCAAATTACATTTCTATATGTTCTGCTAATAAGGAATACAGATGATACCTTAGATACTCAAGTATTCCACAAATACCCCCAGTATAATTCAATGTTACACACTTCTAGTCATCATCCACCCCATATTATATGTAATATCCCAAAGTCACAATGCCTTAGAATCAAGCGCATTTGTTCTGATCCCAATAAATATGAACATTTCAGGCAGGATATGGTACAAAGATTCAAAACCTGGTGGTACAAGCCAGGTACAGTCACCATGGCTTGTCGGGAGGTTTCATCATTAGATAGGAATGAACTCTTGGCATACAAGAATAAGACCACCCAGGATTCACCACCGATTAGGTTAACAACATATGGACAGAACACCCATATACTTTCTCAAGTAGTTCAGCGAAATTGGAATATTCTTATGTCAGATGTCAGACTGGCCAATATGCTCCAAGAAAGATGTCTTTTCGGATATAGAAGAGGCAAAGCATTAGGGTCCCATTTCAACCATCATAAACATGGGACATCCAACTCCACAATAAACTCTAGTTTAACAGGGGGATTTTTTGGGGGGCTGTTTCCCATGTGGACATTGTATTCATTGTGTCAGAATGGATAAAACTAAACAATTCAGTAGCCGGAACACTGGCAAGGTTTTTGACATCAGATTTTTTGCAAATTGTTCCAGTGAATGGGTAATTTATTTAGCAACCTGCTCGTGTCTGGCTTTTTATGTTGGTCAGACATCCAGACCAGTCAAATATCGCATTGGTAAACACATGAGTGACATCAAACACAAAAGAATTAGTAATGCACTTTATAAACATGCATTAATACATCCAACTGCAACCTTTAGGTTTAGTTATTGATATTATAAAGGGTGATAAAGGAAAGAAGATTGGCTGGCATACTACACTGAACCAGAAAGAAAAAAGATGGATAATTAGGCTAGGTGGTTTGTTTCTACCAGGGCTCAATGAGCAATTATGACCAGCCAATCAACTAGAGTTGCTCTCCTCATTTTGTAATAAATATGGCTTTATATATAAATTTTTCTTTACACTGAGGAAGGCATTGTCATTACTGTCGAAACTGGTCTATTTTTTGCCATTTTATGGATTAAATTCTTGTCTGTTAACCACATTGTGCTGGCTTTTTTTCTTTTGAACTGATACTATATGTTTTGAGCCATGCACTTGCCGTATGTGCAGGGGTTTCATTTGGATTGCAGTAGTGTAAGAGCTGCTTATGGATAAATTTTTCCATAATTTTAGCCAGAGGTGACAGAGTGGCAATAGGCCGGTAATTTGATAGTTCAGTGGAATTACCCCCTTTATGGAGAGGAATAATGGGGGAAATTTTCCAGATGGAGGGGATATATGTTTCTGAGATGATTCTGTTGATTAATATTGAAATGGGATATGCTAATACGTCTGCAGCGTTTTGAAGATATTCAGTGGGGAGTAGGTCTGCTGATAGGGTGGTGGGTTTCAGTTTTTTGATTAACGATCTGATAAGTGATGTTGGTACTGGTTGAAAGTTAAAGGAGGGGTGAGTGTTGGATGTGGGGTTAATTAGGTTTGGGTTATTGGGAGCAAGTCAGTTGGCAAGGGATTGAATAGTTTCCGTAAAGAAAGTGCTAAAGGTATTGGCAATATTTTCCGGAGGTTTTTGGAGGGAAGTCGAGGGGGTACAATGTCCTGGGTGGAGAAAATTGTTTATACTAGACCAAAATTTTTGTGGTCGATTTTGGTGTTTTTGTTGCAGGTTACAGTAATAGTTTTTTTTGTCTAGGACAATAGACTTTTTTGTATCATTCCTTAGCTGTTTATGTATAAGTTGGTCCTTTGGGGATTTAGTGGTTCTCCAAGAGGTCCAGGCTTTATTCCTACTTACGATTTGCTGTCTGGTTTCTTTAGACAGCCACGGTGCTACTTTTTTATTGGTTCTGATGGTCTGGGTAGGTGCATGGTTATCAGGGATAGTAAGAAATGTGGAGTTAAAGTACGAAACTGCTTCGTCTATTGGGAGTAGTTTTAGACAAGACCAGTTACATGACTGAAATTCTTTTCAGAATTCATTTTGATTAAAGTCCTTATTGCTCCTAATAGTTCTGAAGCTAGGTATTTCAGGGATATCATTTTTTGGCTGAATATATAAGTGAGGAAGTGATCACTTATTTCTTCAGGTTGGATGCCTGCTTTATACATTTGGGGGTTGTTGTTTATTAGAATCCAGTCTAGTATAGTTTCTTTGATGTTGGGCTTACTAATTGTAGTGGTGGAGGATATGACCTGGGTGAAGCCATATACATTTATGTGGGTGGTAGAGAAGTCTAAGGACCAGCTGTTCTAGTCAATATTAAAATCTCTGAGAACAATGGCTTCTTGTGGGCATTTTATGGACAGCCATTGTAGGATGTCCTCAAGGGTATTTGTGTTGTTACCTGGTGGAATAATAAATGCACCCAGTGTTTATAGATTTGTGTTTGCTGATTTGTAGCTTCATAATAAGTATTTCTGCATTTTCAGTTCAAGGAGTTTGTGGAGAACTGGTAATAGTTACATTAAGTGTAGATTTATATAAAACAGCCACCCCCCTCCCTTCCTAGAGGTGCAATCCAGTCTTGAAATATTGTAACCTGAAGGTATAACTTCATTGTCAGTGGTGGCCAGCTGAAGCCAGGTTTCAGTAAAGCATAGTATATCTGGGGAGTGTACAGCCAAGAGTGCATGCAAGTAATGGATTTTATTATTTAGGCTTCTAATACTTAGGCAACAGATCAGGAGAGAGTTGGAGGTTTTGTTTAAGTTTTGCAGGCTAGTGGGGGTATTATTTATAGGGCCATTTGCATCAGGTTGAGTTGGACCGTGGTTGTGGTGAATATCACCATCAACTATGAGGTTAGCTTGTGAATTGATTATGAGTTTCTGGAGTTTGAATAAAAGTTTATAATAGTATTTAGTTCTAGGGTTGACATAGCTGGCTCAAATGGGATGTTGTATTTTTGTAGTAAGGCAGTTAGATGAGAGGGGGAGTAGTGGGCAATTAAAGTTGTTTGATAGATCAGGAGTATTGGTCTTGGATCTGGGATAGTGAGAGCCTGGAAGGGTAAGATGTTCATAGGCTGTGAGAAGATTGGTAATTATCAGCAGGGGTATAAGGCAATAGGAAGGCTTTAATTTGAAAGGTGAGGTTAAGGTTTGTAGAGGCATTGTAGAAGTATTTAACTAATGATTATTTAAAAATGGTGATGAGAGGGCAATAGACAAGGGTACAGTAAAGACATAGAGAGAGTTTTGCATTTAGGGTTATGTCCTACGACTAACTAAGGAAATGCTGATTGGTTCTGTGGAGAGGGGTGTGGCAATATAGCTATAAATTTAGCAGCACTAGGGGTGGGTGAGATTTGGGGGCAGGGTGGGGCGGAGTGAGCCCGAGCAGAGAGAGTGAGTGCAGTGGGGCTAATCCAGACCACTGGATTCTTAAGGTCTGTACGTATACAGGATCCTTTAACCTTTAATTCTAGGTTTATGCTGTAATTTAACCTTTAATTCTATGTCTTTATGCTGTAAGCCCTATTTTGATGTTTAAAAAATAGACATACAGTCAGTAAAAATAGAGCTAAACTGGTGAAATGAAGCTAGCGGTATAAACAGTTTTGTTTCTGTAGCCTGGTCATTTTAATAACTGGTGTTTGTCCAAATTAAAGAGCCATTTATGGTTGTGGGCTTCTAGGCTATAGGGACATGCTATAGTCCCAGTTCAGCTATGAGGTATTAACTTTTTAAAAGACAATGACCTGTTGCCAGCAGACAAGATTACTTTTTGGTTTCAGGCCAGAGTTTGTCTTTCCAGCTTTCTGAACTGTTCAAGGTAAAGACAGGTAGGATGATCCGACCTGATAAGGGATAGTTAGTTAGCATCTTTTTTACCTTTATATAAAATACGAACTTCAGCTATATGAACTACGGGTAAGCTCACACTTTAAGGCAGGACAGCATTCAACTGTAAACCAAAATTCAGTGTAGATATACCAGTGTACTTTCAACAGAGCAATCCAATGTAAACACAATATTTTTGCTGGGATTTCCCTTAACTATATCTTGCTAGCATCATTTTAGTCAGTAGCTATTTTACAACACTTCACTCACTGTTATAGTGATACACATGCATAGAATTACAGCTACAACACAGTATACTTAGAACGGAGAGGTTTATGGCATCTTCTAACTGCCTTAAACTTTCAGAGTTTAACAAAATAACTTTACTAGTAGTCTATAATGTCTAAAAACTAAGCACTTCACTTACAGTGATATAGAGTTAAATACAGTTTTCACATACCGGATATGAAGAGACAGGTAGCCGACTGGGTCTGTAGGCACCAAGGGGTTTGAAAAATGGCAGTTACACGAGTGTTATTAGTAACCTTGCTTGCGTATCTAGTCAGGGGGAGGGAGTAAAACTCCTGATAGGCTAATCCAGACCACAGGATTCTTAAGGTCTATAAGTATACAGAATCCTTTAACCTTTAATTCTATGTTTATGCTATAATTTAACCTTTAATTCTATGTTTTTATGGTGTAAGCTCTATTTTGATGTTTGATAAAAAATAGACAGACAATCAGTAAAAATAGAGCTAAACTGGTAAAATGAAGCTAACACTATAAACAGTTTTGTTTCTGTAGCCTGGTCATCTTAATAACGGGTGTTTGTCCCAATTAAAGAGCTGTTTATGTTTGTGGGCTTCTAGGGTAGAGGGACATGCTGTAGACCCAATTCAGCTATGCAGTATTAACTTTAAAAGATAATGACCTGTTGCACATTCTTTTGTAGTGAGGGACATGGCAGGCGAGATTGCTTGTTGGTTACTAAACGGAGTTGTCTTTCCAGCATTCTGAGCCGTTCACGGTAAAGACAGGTAGGGCGATCAGGCCTGTTAGAAAATTATTTTCTAGTGAGGGACATAGCAGGTGAGATTGCTTTTTGGTTTCAGGACGGAGTTTGTCTTTCCAGTGTTCTGAAATGTTCAAGGTAAAGACAGGTAGGGTGATCAGACCTGTTGAAAATTCTTTTCTAGTGAGGGACACAGCAGGCGAGATTGCTTGTTGGTTTTAGGACGGAGTTTGTCTTTCCAGCATTCTGAACCATTAAGGTAAAGACAGGTAGGGTGATCAGACCTGTTTCAAATTATTTTCTAGTGAGGGACACTTTAGGCATAAAAGAAGGGTTAGCTCTCAAACAAACCCTGGTCCTGTGGAAAATGTACTTACAGCTTAGATACTCTTCTTGCAGATCTCAGCAATCAGTAAACCTGTTTTCCTTGTTAAGAACCTCAAGTCAGCCAGGTTAGCTGACTAAAATGAAGAAAGTGATAGCTTCTCTAACCCAAAATTAAGATCCCAAGGATGGACCCTATCAGCCAAGCAGTCAATTTAAGTTGATTAATGTTGGGGTGTATCAAACACCCAGTTCTTGTTTGAGTAGATTAAGTCTGTGAGGAAGCTTTTGGAAATTACCCCTGTCAATTTCCAAAAGAAGGGAGAACCATGATTGCCTGGTCCAGAAGGTTGTCACCACAATGATCCTGGGGATTCCTTCTGAATTTTCAGAAGTATACTGGATATTAGTGAAAGGGTGGAAAAGAATACAGAAACATTCATGTACAAGGGAAAAAAAGCATCAGTCTTCCAGGCTTTCTTGCATGGAGCTCTGGAGCAGAATCTTGCCAGTTGTGTGTGCAGAAAAGAGACAAAGAGGTCTACCTGATGAACTCTACACAGATGGATTAAATCTTGGATGACCCTGTGATCTAGTATCCATTTGTGAGTGTCTACCCTGGTCATGCTCAGTTTGTCCACCACAAAGTTTTGTTCTGATGGAATGTAGGATGCCTTTAGAGTGAGAGTGTGCTGTGAAACTGTATCTCAAACTAAAATGGCTAGCCTGGAAAGGATATATGATCTGCCACCCCCCCCCCCCACAGCTTCTTGATGTACCACATAACTGTGGTATTGTCTGTAACAACTTAAAATGGTCCTGAGGATGAAAGATGATTCAAAGAGTTGAGTGCCTGTGTCTGTCCTTGGGGTCCCACACACATTGTACTTTTATCCCTCTTGAAACTGCTCCCCAAGCAAAGGAGAAGGCATCTGTGGTGACTGACTGCATTGGAACATGGAGGGAGAAGGGGAGTCTTGAATTTCAGGATATCTGTTTTCTCCACCAAATGATTTCTCTTCTGAAAAACCCCAGCACTGGGATTTGAAAAGACAAAAGGTGTTGATGCTGGGACTGAAGAGACTTCAGATACCACTGTATCTTTCTCATGTGAAATCTTAACAGGGGTATCATAAGAATCATAGATGTCATGAGACAAAAAATTCTGAGTTATTCCCTCACAGTGACTGAAGTTGGAGTGGAAAACCATAGAAATAGCTATATGTAAAGATCTATTTTTTCTTGTGAAAAGCTCTTTGAACTGAGGCGTCTAGCTGACATCCCAGGAACACAAACCTGTCTGTCTAGAAAGACTTTTGATTATTCTCCTGGAATCCCAGTTTGTGTAAAAGATCTCTCACTTAAGAGAGAGAGATTCCTGATGCTTTGAGAAAAGACTCTGCAAAGATAAGCAAGACATCTAAATATGGTAAAATGTTAATACCTTGCAGAGAACTATAACTGCAGCTAGACACTTTGTGAACACTCTTGGTGTAGTGGATAGTCCAAAGGGTAAGGTAGAGAACTGATAATGTGATCCATACATTCACAGGTTCATAGGATGATACTAGGCTATTGGCCTGGAGGCCCTTAGAAGCCAACCAAGAATTTCGCCCATGCTTCCTCAAAGTCAGCACCTGTTTCCCCTGTCAAGCAGGGACACAGGTGAGATCCCATGGGTATATTTTCTGTTTCCTATCCAGTCGTCTATGTCCCTCTTAAAGAGGGCTAGAAAGGTACTCTGCTTGACATGGAAAGGGAAATCTATCCTGCCAATAAGTTCTGTTAATGTCACAGGCCAAGTTAAGGCCTTGCCTGTGGGTTGTGCGAGTGGAGTTTGACTTACAGATATGCAGCAACTCCATCAAGGCTGGGTCTGAGATGGCTTTGTATGCCAGACACAGGACACCTCTGAGTAGAGGGACAGGGCTTTTAGCCTATCTGTATAGAATAGATGTTTGAGACCCTAGATTTTCCTTTTCAGGAACCCCTGTGGTCTCTCCAACTGCTGCATGTGCTTGGCAAGGTACATGCTGAAGGGGGCAATGTACTCAATAATAAGGGAGGAGTGCAGGGAAGTGATGACCTACTTGTTCCTGGATGAAAATCCCTTATTTATTAGGTGGGACATGTAGAAAGCCTTTTGTACAAAGGAGGCAATGTGGAGGTCAAAAGTCAGGTTGCTATCAATCTGGGTTCCCAAGTCCCTCACAACTGATTGTGTGCTTAGTATGTCGTTATTAATGTGAAAATCAGTGGGGATGCCATTTTCCAAAAGGGATAATGATGCATTTCTTGGCATTCATTTTGAGGCCATGCTTCTGGCACCAGTCATTAGTTTGAGTAAGGCCCTCTTGGAGGATGTTCACATCACTAGAGGAATTTAAGACAGCACCCAGCTTGCAGTCATCTGCAAACTTCGTCAGCCATGGGCCATTGGTTTTGGCTTGTACCTCAGAAAAGTATATCCCAAACAGTAGAGGCCCCAAGACTGATCCTTGGGGTACACTGCTCATTACGGGTCTACTACTAGAGGTGGCTTCCCCTATTTTGACTGAGTGGGTTCTATCAGTGAGCCAGTTACCTACTCATCTGATAACATACGTGTTGATGCTTAGCTGGAAGAGTTTATCCAGACATACAAAATCTTAAGAAACATCTGAAGTCTGGATGAATAGGGCTGTGATGATAACCATCGTTTAAGTCTAGTGTTACCAGGAAACCTGAAGGAGGAACAGGACTTAACAGGTTATGAAGTGACATTGTTTTGAATTTAAGCATGATCACAGACAGGTTTATGAAAGCAAGAAAGATCTAGAACTGGTCACCAAGCATTTTTTTCTTTGACATTAAGAACATCATTGAATAAAAACCCAACCCCACCTGGGAAGGAGAAACTAGTTCTATCACTCCTTGGGACAGCATGTGATGAAGAACTAGAGAAAACAAAAAAATCTGAGATGGAGGATAAGAAATGACCTCCTGGCAAGGAGGAATTTCTGTTCACTGCCATTTGCAACTTTAATGAATGATCTTCAGAACCAATTTTGTCTGTTCCCTAAGGAAAGAAAAAATGAATTCAGACTTTCTGGAAGAAAAAAGGGGCCACGGTGAAAGGGGATCACAAGGTCTGTTGAATAGTCAGTCAGACTTGTTGGACTGTCCTTGGTTTTGGGAGATTTGGGGCTTTTTTTTAAACCCAATTGCCATGTCTTTTTAAATGTCTGTTTACCTGTAGTTTGTTGAGACTGTTTATTCTGATTTTTGCCAATATTGTATGAGAGTTTAGAGAATCCCTTAGAAAATTTGGAAAAGGAGGGCTGAAATATCCCATAGTTTCCCCTAGATCAACTTAACACTTTCATCACACTTTTTGATCTCCTTTGCAGCAGAGGAGGCAAAAACTAAAATCTGTATTCAAGGAGGAATTTTAACATCATCTGGGAGGTTCAGAGAATGCAGTCAAGCAAATCTTCTTAAAACAGTACCAGCTGCCACAGCCCTGGAGTCATCCACACAATGTAAAGAATGAGTGGTGAACTGTGCAATAGAAGAAACTAAATTAAAGCAGATTTTTCCTCACAGAAATTGCAGATAAAACATTCCTCATACTTTCAGAACAAACTTTAACATATGAGACTGACAATTCAAAATTCTGAAAATCAAAGTTGCAGAAGTATACACTTTTTTCAAATACTTATCAATAATTTTCCCATCCTTATCAGAAAGACTAGGAATGGAATCAACTATGTGTTTAGCAGCAATGCGATCAGCTAAAGCTATAGCTGCTGGGTCAGGTTTGGAATAGTGTATAGGTTCATAGGTAGGTACTAGGCTATCTGCCCGAAGGCATTTATAAGCCTAGCCGGAATGTGTTGGCTTTCGCCGCCCCCTTAGATTAGTTCTCTGTGCCTCTGTCCAGCAGAGCCACTGAAGTAATCCCTGGGGTAAACTTTCTGTTTCCCATCCACTCATCAAGGTTTCTCATGAAGAGGGTTAGCGAGGAGCTCTGCCTAATGTAGACTGGAATCTTGTTCCAGAGCATGGGAAATCTCTGGGACAGGAATCTATCCCTCCAGCATGTCCTATTTATTGTTGTGTTGAGGTTTAGATCCCTGGAGTGTGTGGCTCAAGGGGATATGGTTTTCTTTAGATGGAGCATGTCCACCAATTCTGGGTTGGACATGGCCTTGTATGTCAAGCAGAGATCATGTCTGAGTAGGCAGTATGCAACTGAGTACAGCTGGAGTTTCTTCAGTCAAGCTGCATAGGGCATCTGTTTGAGGCCAGTGATCCTCTTAGTGAGGTACTTCTGTGGTCTTTCCAGTTGTTGCAGTTGTCTTGTAAGGTGCATCCCAAATGGGGCATTGCACTCTATGATGGATCTGATGAGTGATGCATAGAGGGTCCCAATGACCTCTTTTGATCCGGATGCAAACCCTTTTCTGATTTGGTGGGCCACATGGAAGGATTTTCTAACCACTTTGGCAATGTGATTACCAAAGGAGAGGTTACTATCTACTTGGGTCCCCAGATCCCGTATTACATCTTCTGTATTTAGGGGGCTACCACCTATGTGGTAGTTTGTGGATACTTTGTTTTTTTCAAAGGGGATGACTATGCACTTTTTGGCATTTACCTTGAGGCCATAGTTTTGACACCAGGAATCTGTCTCAATGAGACCCTTTTGGAGGATGTCTGTGTCAGCTGGAAGTCAATTATAGACCCTAGTTTGCAGTCGTCTGCGAACTTGGTCAGCCATAATCCTCCTGTGCTTGCCTTTTCCTCTGAGAAGTATATGCCGAACAAGAGGTGTCCTAGGACTGAGCCCTGGAGATGCCACTTGTAACCAGTTTAGAGTCAGACCTAGCTCCTGCAAATCTTACCATGTGGGTTCAGTCTGTGAGCCAGTTGGCAACATATCTCATGACATAGGGGTTTATGTTCAGGCTGGTGAGCTTGTCTATAATACCTGAGTGGAGAATGGTGTCAAAAGCCTTTGCGAGGTCTAGGTAGGCTGTGTGGACCACTTTTCCCTCATCTATAGCCTGTCTCAAAGAAGTCCACCAGGTTGCCTCTGTCAATGAGATCCATGATGATGCACTCCATAGCTTAGCAGACCAAGCTAGTCAGGCTTATAGGGCGATAGTTCCTGGGGGTCCGTTGTGGCTCCACCTTTGTGAAGCAGAATAACCGTTGCTGTGCACCACTCTGTGGGTACGTAGCCTGTGGAGAGGCTGACTTTAAACAGTGTGTTTAGGTGAAGGGTTAGTTCATCTTTGAGCTCATGTAGGATGCAGCCTGGGACACCATCCGGTCCCATTGATGCTGTGTTTTTGGCTTTGGAGAGGGCTGCTTTAACCTGAGTGTCTGTGATTTCAGGGGCACTACATTCTTTGGGTATAGTTATGGGCCCTTTTGGGGGTGAAGTTTGCACTGAACCTGTCTGCCAGGATGTTGGCTATATCAGCCTGTTCAGTATATTTTGTGCCATTCTGCACTAACTCTGAGCAGATCTGAGAATTGCCACTTAGATTCTTGACATAGCTAAAGAATGCCTTGTGGTTATGTTTGGAGTCCATGGAAATTTTTCTTTCGAAGCTAGCCTTGGATGATTTTATGAGGGAATGTAGGTTCTTGCTGATACTGATCAGGGATGTTTTCCCTTCTTTGGATTTTACTCTTTTCTGTACTAGTTTCCTCCTTCTATTGTATAGCTTGTTTATGGCAGGGGTCCACCAGACTGGTTTCCTTTTCTTGGAGGAGTGAGTCTTGGTTTTGTTTGGGATAGCACGATCCATGCATTCTTGTAGATGTCTGTAGAGTGCATTAGTAAAGAATTTTGCAGCTTGGACAGCGTTATCCTTTAGCATGGGGGCTTTAAAACTTTCCACCTCGGTCTTAAGTAACATGAAGTTTGCTTTTGAAAAGCTTTTCACTGTGGTTTCTTTGACCAGGGGTGGTGTCAGAATGTAGATATCCAGAGTGATTAGTTTATGGTCAGATCATACCAGCGAGGGATTGACCTCTGGTGTGGAACACCAGTTGCCCATGTTGGTGATGACCAGGTCCAATATGTTGTCACCTCTGGTGAGGGTGTTGACCAGTTGATCTAGGGCATTTGAGTTTATAAATTCTAGGAAATGTTGGGCAAGGGAGTTTGTTCTTAAGTAGTTCTCCCAGTTATTGTTTTGGTAATTGAAATCACCCAATATCAGGGTGTCTGGTAGGACCTTTATATTTCCCAGTGTTTCCAGGAATATGGAGTGGGGGTCCTGGGACATGGTGGGTGATCTGTAGCAAGCTATAATTGAAATAGAAGTTTTGCCCATTGTTAGTTGCACCTGGATGATCTCTGAAGCATCGTGCTGTGTCACTAACATGGAGGTGTGGGTATCCTTGAAGAATATGGATACTCCCCCGCCTTTTGTATTTTGGTCCAGGTTTTGTGGCCAAAATGCATGGTATGAGTTGTAGCCTGATAGTGCTGGGGTGCTCTCTGGAGCCTTAAACCAGGTTTCTGTTACTGCACATATATCGATTTTCTCCATACTGAGGAGTGCCTCGAGTGCGTGCATTTTGAGGTTGACTTCTGGCATTCAGTAGCATTACCCTCAGTTTTTTGTTACTTGTGCTATTTATGGTGGTGAGTTTGTCTTTTGAGCCTTGCCTAAAAAAGGCACTATGGGTGGCAAGAGCCTTGGCCAGTATTCGAAAGCCTAAGGGTGACAGGTGCAAGCCATCTCTAGTGAAGCAGCGTGGCTTGTCAAGCATGTCATCCGAGGCTGACAGACACTGGATCCCCTTTGAATGACACCAGAAGCTTAGCCAATTGTTGAAATTGATAATTTTTTTCTCTATATCGTGGTATCATTCTTGGTGAGTGCAGGATGCTACTCAGGGTCAGGGTCATACCGGCCTGGGGTATGTGATCAGAGAGCTCCTCCATGTCTCTTTTCATGTAGTCCAGGGAGGTACGGCTCAGGTCATTCACACCAACATGGACAATGACATTGTCATATTTGTACTTGTTCTGGAGTGACCTGAGTGCTTGTGTTATGTGGCGGATCCCGGAACCTGACAGGCAGCTAACAGTAACCTTCTCCTTGTTCAACCTAGTGAGTGGGAAGTCAGTGTGCCTGACTATAGAGTCACCTATTACTAGTGTGTTGGGTATGTTATTTTGCCTTAAGGGCTATGATTGAATGGCACACTGGTTTTGTGAAGTATGTGTTTCATGGTTTGTGTTGGGGGGTGGAGGTTGCTTGGATGTCTGTTTTGGAGGTCTCTGTTGCTTTTGCAGATTTTTATTTAGAGCCTCCGAGTATGTTTTCATGTATATATGTGTGTTTTTTTGCCAGTGTTGGATTCATAGGTCTATGTGAGACTGGTGGTGTGAGGCAAGTAATTCCCTTCTCCTCTTGCTGCCTGGTCCAGTCTTAGGTTGAGAGAGCTTAGCCTCCAATTTGGCTGTATAATTGCATCTCTCGCATGTATTAGTGTTTGGTAGAAGGAGGAGAGGGTTGTCTGTGTACATGAGGCAATTGTAACATTGCCTCAAAATGCCCAGATTCACCAGTTGGACCAGAGAGTACACCTAAAACTGCCATTTGGACATGCCTGGATAGGTACAATGAACTGTTTTACTGATTGGCTGGTAAGGTCGAATAGAGAGCCTTGTCCTTCTCTGCAGTATAGGGGGGTCTACTGCTAAGGTTAATTAGTGCTTGCTATGAGTTTTGAGCAAGTGCTGGGATGAGAAGTGAATGGTTTGAGTGCTTAAGTTGAAAGTTTGTCTAGTTCCAAGGGAAAAACTGAAGAGTAGACTTTGTGGAGCCGGAAATAGTTATACCCTAGCTAACCAGAGCTGCCCAGTGCGCAAAACCGTGCAAATGGGGGTTTTATAGCAGGGAAATTAAAGAGATAGAAATTAGCCCAAAATGGCCAATAAACAACTAATTTCTGGGCTGAAACCACTCCTCCAGGGACAGATAGGCTGCTCAAAGCTTCCCTCTCTCACAGTGAATAGAGAAACTTCATTCTATCCAACTAAGGTATGGGCAAACACAGAAACTTGTAACACAGCCCTGAATTCAGCACTAACCTGAAAACTGGACTATACTAGCTTAGAAAAGTGGGAAAACAAGAATTTTTTTGTTTTTTGTTTTTTTTTTTCAGAAAATAAAGCAGATACAATAAAAAAATACTTTAAATGCACAGAAATGGCTATCACACTTGAGTGTGTAGCCTACAACAGTTAAACAGGTAATTTAAACACAAAAATGACTTTGTTAAAGTGCAGGCAGCAAAATAAGTACAATACGTAGCTGAAACAAGCTTTTTAAATCACAGAAACTCTAGAAAATTGGGGTTTTAGGCAGAATTAGCTAAAGGCAGCAAGAAAATGCAGAAAAATTATACTTAATCACTCCAAAGTCTCTCATTTGTCTCTCTGCTGCTGTAGAACTCTACAGGGCACCAGGCAGGAGCTTGCTGAGCTATATACTAGTGCAAAAGCCTCACAAATGTGGGTTTTATAGCAGGGAAGTGAAAGAGAGAGAAATTATCCCAAAATGGCCAATAAACTACTAATTTCTTATTTGAAACCACTCCTCCAGGGACAGATAGACTGCTCAAAGCTCCCTCTCTCACACTAAACAGAGAAACTTCCTTCTATCCAAGTCAGGTATGGGCAAACACAGAAACTTGTAACACAGCCCTGAATTCAGCACTAACCTGAAAACTAGACTATAATAGCTTAAAAGGCGAAAAAACAAGTATTTTTTTTTGTTTTTTTTTTTTCAGAAAATAAAGCAGATAACAATCAAAAAACACTTTAAATGCACAGAAATGGCTATCACACTTGAGTGTGTAGCCTAAAACAATTAAACAGGTAATTTAAACACAAAAACAACTTTGTTAAAGTGCAGGCAGTAAAACAAGTACAATATGTAGCTGAAACAAGCTTTTTAAATCACAGAAACTCTAGAAAATTGGCATTTTAGGCGGAATTAGCTAAAGGCAGCAAGAAAATGCAGAAAAATTATATAAATACTTAAAAGACTGAGCAACTTTATACATCCTATCTGCCTTATTAGGGGCAGCTGGCTGTCAGAAAAATTGCAGGCAAGAAGACACACATCCTGTAAAGCAGAAAGAGCAGGAAGAATGGGTGTCAGTTCTGACTCATAGTATTTTCTGAGGGACTGAGAAACTTCAGTGTTCTCCCACTGAAAACAGTGGCACATTCTAGCAATAGTCTTAGAGAAAGAAAACCCCCCACAGTGAGAAGCAGAAACTGAGCTCTCCTCTAAATCTGAATTAGAAATCTGAGGAAAAAAACAGTCATCTTCCTGTTCAGATTCAGGATCTCTTCAGAAAAAGAGGTATGCCTTTTTCTTGTATCAGAAACTACTTTACAAGAAGAATCAATACCCTGAATAAAATTCTGAGCTAGACCCAGTAACCACCTCTCTTCTAAGGAAATTTGAAAAGCAGTAGAGACATTATTAGGTTTCTATTTCTTTTTGATAGGAAAAATGGGGTCAACCATATCACTGTTCACAGCAGCAGCTTCCCCAGGGATGGGCACAGCATTCTGGCTCAACAAGGAAGCCTTCCATGTTCCTTCTCCCAGGACTGAGGGACCTCAACAGCCTAGCTAACCGCAAGTCTATATTTGCTGTAGGCACACTACACCAGAGGGATCCAGGATAAAAGTTGAGTGGTCTGAGGTACAACAAAATGGCCACAGCAGAGTCACCCACCTGCAACTGAGGCAAATTGCTAGCCTGCTATGGTGGCAAAGGCTGTTTGCTAAACTTTTTTTTCTTTTTGTGGCTCAAAGAATAACCAACTTTGGGACTGGTAAATTGTTCTATGATCAAGCCGGAAACCATGAATGTTTCCCAGGGAAGACAAGCTGCAAATCTACAAGTCTTTAAGTCACTTTTGTCAGAGAAAAACACAGTAGGAAGCTTTTTAAAACACTTTGCCAGCCCACAAAAAGAAAAATAAACACAATTTCTCCACAGAAAAATTGGTTTGCTCAACGTTCAAACTGATCGGAAGAAAGAGTGCTCCACTTTAAAAGTACGATTTAGTGTCATGAAGCCTAGCTTTAAAAATAATTTTCCTGAAAAGGAATGTGATAAAATACACAAAAAATATTTTGAAAATGGAAGATTTTTTCCAAAAGGTAGCTTATCTGGCTAGTAAAGGAACAGCACCAAGCTGACCATTGATCCTCAAAAGCCTTAGGGGAGCATACTCCTTGGCGACAGTAAAGCACAGAAGGCCTCAGTGCCCAAACTTGTCTTTTAGTCAGCTTAGCTCGAGCTACCTGACAGTTTGGGTGTGTGGAAGGTGTCTTAAAGCTTTGGAAGCTGGCCAGCTGGTATATCCTTGGTAGAATATAACCCATATAGCTAAAGTTTCTGCAGCAGTGATTCATATGCTGGACATCAGACATCTCTTAGAGTTGCCCTATAGTTGCATTTACTGTGCTGTACTATTTCAAGTACATGACATGCCTGATCTCTGTATATTAACCTGGATGGCTTATGACACCTCATGAAATTGAAGTTCTCACTCATGAATGACATTTTGAGGTACCAAAATAATCTTCAGACACATTTCAGTATGTTTAATGTTTAAACAAAAAAAAAATCTTTTTTTAAATATTCTGTTTTTATTTAAACAGCACATAAAATAACAGTGTGTGTCTTTTAACACTTTTTTATTTTAAACACTTCTTCAGACTGTGAAAGAACTTAATATTTAAATAACAGTAGACAGTAAGGCTATTCTTTTTCGCTGATCTTATTTGAATTTAAATTTACTGCAGACCACCAGTTTTTGTATATTTATACATATCAGTGTGTGTGTGTGCATGGCTTTTTCTCTGTATGGTGATCTCTTTTGTTGACTACAAAGAATTGTATTTGACTGCTCTACCGCTCATCAAGTAACAAGTCACAAAGGAACAAAGTCACAGAGGAACCATCTGCCAAAACAGTTTAGTGAGGTAGAGTTGAACTCTAATATCACTGGTTTCCATAGCAAATCAATGCCTGTGCTGTTTTTAAGTGTGCAGAGGCCACATGGGAGAATAGGGGGCTTGCCCGGAAAAAAAATGCTTGCATTGAATTTTTTTCATGGGGTTGATTTGTTGAGTAGTTTGATTTGGTTCCTCTGAGATTTATAACTCAAGACTCATAGTGAAAGTGATCAGATTGCATATGCTGGAGAACATGGTGTATAGCAAAATAATTCACAAGTTTAACATATTAATTCATTTTAATTCTGTAGTATACCATGGAACTCAACCATTATAAGAGTAATTTATTTTCTGCAATCACTGAACTGCATTTTTTAAATAGCCTCTAATTTCATGAATAAACAGACCACAGGTGACTCAGTCAAAGGAAGGCTGTGTGTGGAGTTTATGGCATTTGAGTGTTAAGCCTTGTACTTTAAGAATTTTAATACCTACTTGTATGGAGGAAGTATTAACAGAGTCAGACCGTTTTGTGTCTGACCGTACTAGCAAGGACATTATACTAGAGGTGTGCAGCACTCTCCCATATTATGAGGACTAGATCCAACATGTTGCACCTCTGGCCAGCATAGTGACAGTCTGGTCCAGGAAGTTTATATTCATAAAGTCCAGAAATCTCTGCTCCTGCATGTTTGGTGTCATATATGATTTCCAATTAATACAGGGCTAATTAAAGTCGCCTATGAATATGGTATTGTATTGCATGGTGAGTGTCTCCAGTAAGCTTAAATATGTGTTATGGGTTTCCTGGGTCATAGAAGGAGATCTATAGCTAGCAAGGAAATGGTAAAGAATTTTGCTTATGGTGATTTGGCTATTGGCAAGCTCAAGAGCATTGCCCTATTTCACCAGCCTTGAGGTATATTTATTTTTGATGTAAATAAAGACACCTCCACCTTTAGTCCTGCCTGTACAGTAGCTGTTCTAAATGTGTGGAAGGCATTATATCCTTGCACTGTCTAGGTGCTCTCTGTGGTTTTACACCATGCCTCAGTGGCTGCACCTATGTCAATATGCTGTAGGGTAAGAAGAGCTTGTAGGGGTGGAGTCTCTTGTTAAAACTCTTGGCATTGAGCAGTAACACCTTTAGATTTTCTTGGTTTTGATTTGCTATGTCAGAGGAGTTGGTTGGTTGACATTACTAAAAAGGCACTATGGATGAGGACAATGTTTTAGCTAATATTCCAAAGTCTAGAGGGTAGAGGTATAGACCATCCCTGACGAAGGAATGTGCTGTAATGACCATCCTCTTCCATGCTGACAAATACTGCACCCATGTAGAATGCCAACAGAAACTATGTCATTTATTAAATTCACTTACCATTTATACAGTTATTACAGAGCCAGACACTTTTGTTGACAATCAACTGTCCTATAAACATCAGGGATCAGTTAGAGTAAATAATCTTTTATTGCCCATTTGGTTTTTCAGATGTGTATTTGCAAGATTCAAACAGGTGTTAGTCCTCTTGTATTCCTACCTTATTAGTCTGATAATGGACATCATGCTCAGATTAGTATGTACCTTACCAAACAAGTATTCCATCTGGAAAGACCCTTGTGTTTCTTAACCAAGAGAATCAAAGGCCTAGGCTCCCTTAGCTGTCTTGATAGATTAAAAAGTCTGTCATTCTTTCACCTCACATAGGCTCTGTATGGTTGCTCAAACTACCTACTACCTAGTAATAGTCAATGAATCTATTAACTTATGATATACAAATACATCATGAAAAGCTGGAATAGGGCAGCAAAGAATACAAAGATGCAAAAGAAATGGGGAGAGATGAATAGCACGACTTCCAAGAGAAGAAGTTCTAGGGAATATGGAAATGTATGGATAAGGAACCAGAAATGATGAATAATGCACATGCCTCTAACACTTCAAGGTTTCTATAGCTCATTCATAAAGTCCATTTTTTGTAATGTTTTATTTAGTATCCATAGCTCTATATAAAATCATTAGATTATTGTTTGGGGGGAGGGGATAGCTTCCTTAACTGCTAACTCGCCAATTAATAACAGGCAGCATATAAAGTGAATGTAAGGAGAATGTCTAAGAAACAAACTGAGACTAAGATTGTTAATCTATGATGCACTGTAGTGGATATATTAACTGCTGATTAACACTTTGTGTTTATATTTTCATACTAACATTTATATTTTCATAACTATGATACATCTTTTTCATAGACATAGTGTAAAGTCTCATGGTGGAAGACAGAAAAATATACTATCTTTGTTCATTTATAATGCACAATATACCTGGAATATTTCTACTTATTGTCTAGCAGTGATAGAGATATGCAATATTTCTATAGGTACGTTATTGTTTTGCAGACTAAGTGACTTACAAACATGAGATCTTTTTTACTTTCTCCAAGTCTTTTGGGTTTCTAATACCATGATGGGAATGGACCTTATTCCTAAGTCAAAGTACGATTAAAGTTCATGAAATTACTACTGTTTCAGTCTTTGATGTCAGCCAAGGGTGCTCTTCACAGCAACCACAATGCACCCCAGTAATGACTCCTTCTGCAATTCGTATGGGTTTACATGGATTAGTAACATATCTAAATATGATTGTAGATTCTTTTTTATAAGACCCTTTGCTCCTACTACTATTGGAACAGTCTGGGTATCTTTCTTCAACATTGCTCTCATTTCTGCCTGCAGATCCTGATATTTTCTGACTTTGTGCCTCTCTGTATGCAACACACTGTAGTCACTGGGTATGACAATTTCAATGATCAATGATACTTTTGTCTTCTTTTCTTGGACCACTATATCCAGTTTTCTATCATCTGTCTTTTAAACTGTTGGTAATGGGTGATCCCGTGTGATGTAAACTTCATCATTTTCTATGATGCTTTGTGGCTCATGTTTCCAGTGTTTTTCAACCACTTCAACACCATACTGTTTGCACAATCCCCAGTGCAACAGTCTTGCCACATTATTATGCCTTTCAGTATACAGGCCTTCTGCCATTAGTATATCACAACCAGCAACAAGGTGTGTGACTGTTTCCAATTTGGTTTTAAAAAACCTACATTTGCCTGTATCTCCCACATGTTCAATGGACTTTGTAAACCAGCGTGTACGTAGCCCACTGTCCTGGGCTGCCAATATTAAACTTTAATGTCTTGGTTTGAACTCACCTCTCCTTAACTATTCCTGCATTCATTCCTGATCAACATGAGGTTCCTCCAGAAGTTTTCTATACTTGAAACTATATTTATGCTTTTTCCACATTTCTTGTTTTCTCATCTGGTCCTTCACCTTATATTCTTTATTTTGTTTTTTTGGCACATTCATTTGCTGCCTGATTTTTATCTACTTCTGGTTTGATTTCCATTCCTGTTTGATGATGATACGCTTCTGCTAAATTAAGCCGAGAAGTCATCTTAGATTTATTCTTCTCATGTTTCAAAACTTTCACTACATTTGGGTTTTGTGAAGTCAGCATATATGTGTGGCATCTCACGATTGCAGATCTGTACATGTAATCATTTTCAAGGAGGCCCATCCCTCCTTCAGAACGGGGAATATATAATCTTGGTATATACTGATTTTTATAAATCATTTGGTAAGCATGAAACATCCTTCTTGTTTTCCTATCTAATCTATCCAACATGTTTTAGGGGCCAATCAATCACTCCAATACTGTAAGTTAGGACAGGAACAGCAAATTGGTTTATAGCCTGGATTTTGTTCCTAGATGTCAACGTTATTTTCAGAATTAATTTTAGTTCTTCTAAAGTATTCCTTACTAAGTTTTATTCATATATGTTCATGTTTTATTGTTGATCCTTCATCAATTCCCAAATATTTATAAACTCCCTCTTGCTCAAGTTCTTTTATATCACATTTTTGTCCCAAACTGATGTTTCCCTGGTGCAGCAGTTTTCCTGCTTTAATGGTTGCTTTTGCACACTTATCAAGACCAAATGACATTCTTATATCATCTGAAGAAGTTTTGGTAACCTGCAGCTGTGCTTTCAGATCCTCATCTGATGAACTATACCATTTTAAATCATCGATAAAGAGAAGATGAGACCTCTTTACACTTTGTTGCTTTCTAGGAGCCAAATTGTAGCCAAGGCCTAACCTGTTAAGTAAACAACTTAATGGGTTAAGGACAAGGCAGAATAGCAATGGTAACAGAGAGTCACCCTGGAATATCCCCCTTGGAATTTTTATCCCTGGGATAATAATCTGTCCTTTATCATGGCACTGGTCTGCCACTGTTGCATGGTCACTGTAATGTAGTCAATCAGTACAGGGTGCATCTTATACATTTTTAAGCACTCTTTTATCCATGAATGTGAGATACTATCAAATGCTTTTTTGTAGTCAATACATTCCATAATTAGATTCTTCCTCTTGTTACACTTCTCCAGTATGACTTTATTTAACAACATTTGATACTTTGTTCCTTAATTTTTTTATTTCCTTTTTGTTCTATTGCCATAATTGAGTTTTATTCTAAATGACTATAAACTCTGTCAGCATCAATTCATGTATATAGTTTATACATCATCAGAAGGCAAGTTATTGGTCTATAATTTTTATGCTTTGAGATCCAATGAGAAACATTAGATGATGCTAAAGAAAACTACCACTGAACCTTAAACTGTATATTGTATAGCCTAAATTATACTGTTATATAGATGGTTAAGTGTGCTAATAAGCATAATTTGTAATATTTATATAAAGAGAACAAGCACTCAGAAAGGAATTACTTGCTCATGTGAAATCTCATTTCTGTCTAAACAAAAATGTTTTTTGATAGTGCATGCCTATAGTGTACAGGTATGAAGCATTATTTATGAAAATTTAGAGCATAATTTTAAATTGTTTTGCATTATAGTATATTACAGTATTAATGCAAAGAATGTGAATGCATTGATTGTTATTCATGTAAAGAAAACTTTTTGCTGAACAACATTCCAGTGTACGTGTTTCAGAAGATATTTGTATTTGTTTGGTTTATGTGTTTTACCTCATTTTTCTGAAAATGCAAAGCAATCTAAGGATGTGTGTTGGCTGAGAGAGGTGAAATTTTACAGAGCTGATAGGTATGGATGGGATATGCAAGGCAGAAAGTTGGTTGACAGTTGCTAAAGGTGTGCAACAGTAAAGGTTCCCGATGAGGATAGGTGATGGTACAATGGGACATAATTCATAAGGTGCAAGAGCATAACTTCTACAAAGCTCCTGAATTCTCATTGAAGTTCTTAGTATGTGGCAGGTAAAGGGTAGCAAAGCAGGATGGACCTAAAGGGAAAGGAGACTGGCTTTGGCAATGGTGGCCATAGTTAAGACATTAGTAGCCATGAACTGTAAGGTAGACAGAGACAAGAGAAGCCCTGTAAGGCAATGCATTTTGAAGCTATCAGTAAGGGTATGTATAAAAGAAAAATTAGAAAGACGAGGATGAGAGGAATGTTTTGGTCTTTTATAGCATGCGAGTTGGGTGAGGATGGTACAGTAAGGTTGGAGGGGTCAGATATAATTGGGAGATGCAAAGAGGAGTGATTTTTTAGGAGCGAAATCGTTAGGTTGGTAGAATGTGGCAAAGCACAGGAAAGGAAATTAATAGGGACTAAGAATGCTACTGGGTCAACCTGAGATAGGAGAGGAGTAAAAGAAAAAGAGTATCAATAAATAATCAAGGACGTAAGAGTGGGCCAGGGAGAGAAGTAGGAAGGCAAGGCGACTTGAGGGAAAGGCTAGCGAAACAGAGGGCAGCATAACTTAAATCGGCTGAAGGTCTACGAGGGGATGATGGACATGTTGGGATTGCAGTAATGTTTATGATATTTACTGTCGTTTGAGACATATTGCTTTTACTAACTTTAGAAGATAAATATAGTGTGCAAACAGATTGCAAGTGAGTGTGTTAAAATCTGGAGGACTGTAAGATTTAATCTTATTAAACACATTTAAAACCAAATTGCTTTACACAGACACTGCAAAATTTGCACTGACTGCAAATCAGAGCACATTGAAGATACATCCTAGATCACATTGCTAGTATTTATTCCTGCTTGGTATAAGTGACACAGACATTAAAGTCAACTTATCACCTTCCAAGTTAATCAACATATTTTATGCTGTACCAAATAGAGTGGTTTATGACCCAAGAAGCAAAGATAAGAATAGCAAAATAATGACTTATGCCATAATTCCTCTTTATAGGTGTGATCTTAATCAGTTTTGCCCAAGGACCTACTCAAAAGATGCCAGTTAACTGGGTTGCATGTTTTGCACCCCATCCACCAGTATATACTGTAGACACTGGTTTCAAAGCAATGAAAGCACTCTGTCTCTGTTCCTGGGATTAGTGCCCCTTGTGTCTACAAAAGTTGTGAGAGTATCATTATTTGTCAAGGATAGCATCAAGTCACCACATTTTCCTCAGAACAGCAGATTTGAACACTCAAGATATCCAACTCACTCTGAACAAGATTGATTACTGCTTTATAGCTAGCTATAAGGTGTTAACTTTGAGCATGATAGCTATCAACACTTTAGCTAAAATCCCCACTAAACCCCATGTATTTTTACTAAAGGACTTTAACTGGCTATCATATGCTGCCAGTGCTATATATATGCCAGATGCTTCCTTGATATTATCATTGCTAAATCCTTTATATATGTAATTAATCCTCCTACTGGGGGCTCCAATACCCTTAATCATGTCCTCATAAATATGACCAATTCTTACATACCTTCCAATGTGTTATTTTTCTTTGTTAAACCAGACCATACATCGGTGACTTTTTCTATAAAGACTGGTGATATTTAGTCTGAAAATGCCTTTGTGTTTAGGGACTTCTCAAAAGCAAACCTTTTTGATTCCCTATTAAGTAAGCGAACTTACTTAGGGAGGGAAGGGAAAAAAAAATCACTGGGCCATTTTCGGGACTTTGCCATTTCCTCCACTGTGGTGCGATCTCAGAGTTTGCATATTTAAGTAGGGGAGTGTGTGGGGCGAAGCCCCCACTTTATTTATATATTTATTTTTTTATGGACCAGCAATTTTTTTCCCTGGGAAAAAATTGCTGTTCCGTTTGTTCGGAATTTTGTGTTTTCGATTATACAGCGTTTGCTATTTTAAGTCTTCACTGTTATAATATAGACCCAACTTTCTACAGTTGCTCGATAACCTAAATTCAGTTGAAATCCCCCACTGATGGAGCCCATTGCCAAAGCTAAAGCCTATGTCTCTGATTTCTACTCTCATTTAACTCATTCAAGCCTAAAGCAGCTTTTTTGTATATTTCCAGTTAATACCCACAGCTCATTAGGGCATCTAGGCCTTTTTTAGGTCTGGACTTTTTACCAAAGTGATTTCCCAGCTAATAATAAGCACTATTAGAAAGAGCATGGAGATATTAACAAAATGACACTAAGACTGATAATCTACATTGATAATCTACAATATCCTACAGTAATCACTGTTTGTCACATATTATTCATATTTCATGTTTATGTTCATATTTTTATAACTGAGAGGCCTACATGCTATTGAGGAGTGTGGTGGGAAATGCCATGAAAGAAAATAAGAAAATTCATTGTTAATATCCATTTGTATCACACTAAACTCGATATATTCATAGTTGTATATGACTAGGCACATTATACTTCAAAAATCAAGTGCCTTACAAACTATTCATGGCATCAGGTGAAACATTTGATGCTGAAGAAAACTGTTATTAATATTTCTACTTTAAGCTGCAGATCTTGAGAGATATTCAGTGTTATTTATATTGTTAGTTATATAATTTAGCATATGCTTTCATATTTTAGTAAATATAAACATTGTGCCTATATTAAATATATATTACATATAAATATACCAGGGGTATGGGATAGCCAGGGAGAGAGTTAATCCCTACTCTCTCCCTGGCTATCCCAATCTACTTGTGCTCTTATGCAAAAAAGAGACTCCCTGGAAACTCTCGACTAAGACAAAATCACCCATCCATCTTCAGACCTACAAAGAACTATGTAACCTCACTAAAAAAACAAATTACTCTTAACAAGCAAAACTTTTTTCTCAACCCCCAAACAACCCATCATAATAACCCCCAAAAATGTTGGAACTCTATTCATCAAATCCTGCACCCTGGTAACCTTTCATCATCTAACCTTGCCCTAGTAACACCCCCACCAAAACCACTACCATATTCAACTCCCATGTCATTAACTCAGTCAGTAAACTAACACAAACCCCTGTCTCCACAAACCCCACAGATCACTCTATTCCATCTAAGCAGACCCCAAACTCCCACACTCACTTAGACCCCTCCTCTCCTGCAAACAACTCCTTTTCTTTGTAACTGATCTCTACTAGCTATATAAAACACCACCTTCTTAAGCTCAAGACATGCTGTCCTTCCATGAACAACCTACTGCTTTTCTCTCTCAAACTAGCAGCTAACTCTTTAGCCTACCCCATCTCTATACTTATAAACTGATCGATTAGTGAATCCATAGTTCCCTTGCTCTGGAAATAATTCTATACCATACTTCACCATTAGGGTGGCAACTCCACAGAACTATCTAACTTCCAGCCTATAGCAATACTGCCCCCCCTCTCCAAAATACTCGCAAAATGTGTACATAGGCAACTCATGGGCTACTTACTCAAAGAAAACCTAATTACAAACACACAATATGGATTCCATCCTTACCACAGCACTACTACTGCACTCATCTCCTTCACAAACTCAATCTCCCTTGCCAGAGACAATAACAAACTTACTTCATGTCTCTGTCTAAATACCGTCTCTCATCCTATATTACTCCAAAACTCACTGACCTCAAACTATCCAGTACCACTGTTTCATGGTTTTCTAGCTATCCCACTGATAGACAGCAATCAGTTAAATAGCTCTCCTCAATATCTCCCTTCCTCTCCATTAAAACTGGTGTTCTTCAAGGGTCAATTTTCGGTCCCTTATTATTCAATATCTTCACTAATTACTTGTGTCCTTCCTGTCCTGACTCCTGTCTTATACAATATGCAGATGACTCCACAATCATCTCTACCTCACACTTCCTTCATCTCCTCACCCAAAACTCCTTTAACTCTATTGAGCAATGGCTTTCCAATAACCAACTCATCCTGAATCTTAAAAAGACTAAACTTCTTTTCTTACCTAAATCTCTCACACTCCTCAAACCTATCTTCTCCATTACATCCCTTGATAACACTGTCATTAATGTTGAAACACACACCAAACTGCTCAGAGTGATCATAGATGACCAACTCAAATTCAACTACCATGTCCACCAGTGCATCACAAAAACACACCAAAAACTGGGGCTCCTATACAGAAATAACAAATTTCTCACCAAAGACTCTAGACCTGCTCTTGCCCATACTTTCCTTCTTCCTAGACTTCTCTACAATTCACAAATACGAACTAACCCTCAAGCCTCTCTCCTTTCCAGACTGGAATCCACCTATAACAAAGTTGCAATATTTGCTGTTTGGCATAGCTCAAAGTCACACTACTGCCAATCCCGTAATCTCTTACACTGGCTAGAATTGCCGCACCAACTTATCTACCCCCACTTCCTTATGATTCATTTCATCTTAAACAGACCCTCTGCCTATCCTTCTATCACTCCACTTATCCAATGCTATACCCCTTTCAGAATTCTCAGAAGCTCTGATCAACAACTGCTGGAAATTTACAAACCCAAAAAATCCATAGGCCAAAATCTCTATAGATACACACCTGGTCTAGCCTGGAACAAACTACCCTTGCACATCAGAAACATAGTCCATGCAGAAAAATTCAAATAAGCATCAAAACAACATCTGTTTCAGACCTGGACCTGTACTCTACCCTCCTTATTACTCTCAATAATACTCTCAATGTCCATGTAGCTGTAAACTCTTACTACAATTATCTAAACTTCTAAACCTAGACACAGCACTATGCTGTCTCTCATCCTACCAGCCTTTTCAAAACATAATGGCCTCCAGCTTCTTCTCATCATTTTTGAACATAATAACTTACTTGACTGTGAGCTATGCCTGTGAGCTTTTGTGAATTTAATCTCTTTGGATTTTTTCACCATGTCTGTGAGTAATTTTCCTTTTCTTAAAGCTCAGTTGTATTATATACTTCTGACACACTTTGTATATATTTTTTCTATGAACTATACGAATTTTAATTATGCATTTTGTTTCTTTGTGGAGCGTATGAATTGTAACTGTGCGATTTTGTTTCTTCTGTGGAGCTTTTCTCCCCAGGCCTCTGCTGAAAAAGCACACTAGCACAGTCGGACTTTACCAGTCAACAAATGTCAAATAAATTAAAACAAAATAAATGCAATGATACATATAAAAAAAACCCACAGGGTGGAAGACTTATATAAATAAATTATATAACACGAGAACTATAACAAGAGAAAAAATGCTTAAGTTACAAAATGTCTCAGTTTACCTATGTTATGATCATGATTAAACAAATTAGTAAAGAGCTTAAGGGAACCATTAGGAACCTCAAAGCTGAATATGAACTTAAAATAGCCACACAAAACAAACATAAGTCCAAATTTTTCTTTAACTATGTCAGAAATTTAAGAAATGACACTCAATAATGTTTAGAGCTAGTCCACAATAGTACTATGACACTTCCCTTAGGAAATAGCTAATATTCTAACTGGTAAATTTAGTATAAATTTCACTCCATCCACACATAGAGCTTCACACAATCCACTGTCTCAGGAACCTGTATTTTATCTCATTCTATTCACCTGTATTTATTTTATTTGTTTTTATTTATTTATATTTGATGACCAGAATATTCTGGCTTAGATATGGATAGCTCCTTTCCAGTGGAGTCTCAGGGACAAATCTCTAATACGTACAGCAAGTAAACCAGAAATGAAAATAAAGCTTACAAAGCATAAAGGAAAATTTTACAACAGTAAGGTAGCACACAAAGAACAACAGGTAAAATACAAACATAAAAGATGAAACATACAAATAATTCAATGAAGAGATGCATAAATAGGATAGTAATGCCCTAGTGAGATGTGCTTTGCAGTTTGAGAGTTATAAAATATTCCTGTTCTTTGTGCTAGATTCTGTTGACATGAGTAACTTTTCTTGCAATAATAATGTGCTTTTAGAATGCAGAGAGTCAAAATGGCAATTCAGACTGAATTTGGATAAATAGCCTTGTTTAATTGAAACTGTCAACATAAAATGCTTTTTACTAGCACAAAGAATTTAAATGTGATTGTGGAAAACTTAAAAGTTTATATTTTACATTCACTAGTTTGTTTTGTTACTTTGATTTGTATTGACATCACTTTAAAAGCTGAGTAAAAGGGGAATGGATGTTTTTATCACGTGATCTGTTGGGCCCAAGTTGTAAACCTGATATGTGTTGCATTACATTTATCTCATGATGTTATTAATGTATGAATAAAGAACGAAATCACTCATTTTAAGAACAGGTCGTAGCGACTTCCTAAGTTTGCTAAGTAGAACGTGTTTTATTTCCTAAGTTTGCTGAGTAGAACATGTTTCTATTTTTTTGGTTTATTTGTTCTATGCCACTTTGGTGTTTTTGGATTACATTGTTTGCAACTTGAGAGCATGTTTGGGGAGTCTTCCAGCTTTGATGCTAACTTGGATTTATCTACTCATCATGTCCCCAAGGAGTTTGTGTTGATAACTCAGAGAATCACATCTGCAGTTTCAGATATATGTGGAATGTTGGAAAACTTAAAATCAATAGGTTTAGCAGCCCCAGAACCCGCTGGTTCATAATTTCCTAGCACTTCCAGAGATTTTGTTCCTATCCATGGATCTCCGGTGGAAGTAAGCCAAAACTATCAATGAACACCGAGCACAGGACCACATTTTTCAGGTACTGACAATTTATTAGACTTTGGCATTCAAACAGCTGGGTAAAAAAATGGACCAACAAACAAACTCAATAAAAAGAAAGGCACACCTGCAGGGAATAGCAACTTCAACAATGCAGTCCAACTAATAAAATCAAAACCTATAATGATAATAAAGACCTAATGCTAAAATGCAAAACTCAAGACACTCTAAAGATAAACGCCTTTGTCTTGATGATTTACAAGACTTCCTCAGATATCAGTAAAGGTTCAGTGTAAAATTTAAATAGCCCACTCCAGTGGTCACATGACCCAGGCAGTATCCAGCAAGGCTTTTAAACTTACACACCCCCCCTAAAAAAAGTTAAAGGTAGCTCCGTAGGTGCCTACCTATGTAGTGATTTTAATTTAAAATACTTGATATGGAAATACTCTCATTTAATACCGGCCAGTAATCAACTTTTAAAACTAGTTGTCAATATAGTTCCCTTTTCTCAAGGTGGAGATGCCAATTTCTACCTCTAGGAATTCTGAGTCACTTGTTCCACAAAAACAAATTTACAGAGATAATTAGGAAATTCTGCTACATGTTTCACCAATGCATGAGTAAGTTTTTTTATATGGATGTCATAAAGGTGTTCGTACATTCTTTCTTTTAACATAAGTTCTGTCTTCCCAATATAAAAGCAACACCAATAATGACACAATGCAGTGTATATAATTCCTTTACTACAGCAATTCAATTTCCTTTTAATGAATAAACTTTGTCCTTTATAATAAAATGATGGCTTGTGTGAATCCATTTACAAAGATGGCAAACTTACATTTATTCATCTGTTTGAAATTGTTTCTCCCCACATTAATGTAAGATGTAAATTCTAAAATGTTCTTTAAAAATCTTTCCTTCCTATACATAATTTGCATTTTTTTCTAGAAACACATTATGGAACTGTAGCCCCTCCATCAACAACAACCAGTTTTTGTTAAGTATCCAGTTTACAAGCCTGTGTCCCTCATTCAATAGTTGTCAAGCCCAGAATTGTTCTCAGTAATACTCCTGGTCAACAGTGGGGCATAAAACTTCCTTTTTTCTCTTTCTTTTTCTTTTTTTCTTTTGTAATGACCTTTAGCTCACAAACCAGGGTACTTGGATACCCCCTTCTTAAAAGCATTGACTCTAGTACTGTACATTCTTCCAAAAAATCTTGTTCATACGAAACCATCCTAGTGGCCCTAACGAACTGTCCCTTGAACACAGACATTTTTTGGACACTGGAAAAATGTAAAAAAGAGTTTGAATAGGTGGGTTTCTGATATATTCTGGAAAAATGTATAACTCAACACGGCAAAATGACAAACTGGAATTAAAAGCACACAGCTGGATAGAGACCACAGAAGGCACACGTAGATCAAATAGATACAAGATTTATTGTTAAGCGCTTTTCGTTTGTACTCTAACACAAACTTCATCAGACAAGTTAAAACACAAAAGCTCAACTATATATAAAGAAAAAGTAATTGGGTAATTACCACTTCATTTACACATAATAAATTAAGTGCAATCAGTTAAACAGTCAAACATGAATCTTTGTTATATAAGCTTTTAAAGAAACAATTTCAGAAAAGCTTTGTCAAAAAACCTTTGTCAAAAAAGCTTATTCTAAATAGCTTAATCCAAGAATGGACAGGCACCTAAACAGTAACACTCACTCAAAACTTATAAAATTATTTGGAATAAAAATATTTAAAATAAAAAAGTGTATGACTGAACAGTATACTAGATAACCAGAATGTACTGTCCAGCAATGTAATACATATACTTAATTCGTAATTTATGATACTAAATAAAATATAAAATCTATTTCAAAAATGTAGGAGATATTTATAAGACTTTATAAGAATATAAATACAAAATTTATCTATTATGTATATAAAAGTACAATCTGATAATATATATAAAAAATGTATATAAAATATATATATTAAAACTAACAAATATACCTACTAAAAGCATGTCCTATTCATCTTAGTAAACTTTTTATTTTCAAAATACAACTAATAGAACAACTTTCATTCAGACCTGGGAAATTATAAGCATTTAACCTTATCTGCCATAAAAGCTCTAGTTCATCAAGTCTAAGTGAATCAGAGCCACCCCGAAAGTTATGAAGAACTTGATCTATTATAGTAAATTTAAAACTGTGGTTAGGAAACTGGACTATGTGCTTTGCCAGTGCATTTTCAACTTTCTGTTTTTTAATAGCATACAAATGCTCGTACATACGGTCACGGAGTCTTCTTTCAGTTTTCCCTACATAATAAGCCAAACAGGACTGGCATTGGGCTAGATAAACAACCATTTTAGAATTGCAGTTAACTCTCAGCTTCAAGTAATATTGAAAGTTATTAATACAGAATCTATTAGATTCAGTCACGTACGAGCAATACTTACAAGCCTGGCATTTAAACATGCCAGCTGTTCTTAAATGTGGTTGAATCCAAGAATGGCAAGTTCAACGTTCTGATTTCACGCCTTGATGGCTTGATGACACGCTTGGACAACTTAGAGCGTCATTTAGATGTGCCTAGAGGTACTCATTCACAGCCTTCTAGTTCCAACAGCGCTGATACTGCGTTAAATGCAGTTCTGGTTTCTAGCCAAGGATTATCTCCTAATTCTTCGGGTTTTGACATCCCTTGCGGGCAGAGGAGTATTCCGGCTCATGAATCTAGTGGAAGTAACAATTTTCAACTACCGCTAAGCCGTATTAACAGTGGAGCGGAGCGTGATGATACTGGTACATTTATTCCTGCTTCAAATGGAGCAGCCGCAGTTTTACTTCCAAATTCAAATATGGGACTACCATTAACAGGTACAGCTTCTTCTTATGTGTCAAAGGACACTGTTTCTTTTGATATCAATAACTGGATGGCTAGTAACTTTGCCTTTGGGTCTAACACTAAAGAAACATGTCAATTTGGTACAGATTTGTCTAATGATCACCTGGGTATAGCATTTAGCCTTAAAGAACTTGACAAACTTTCAGTTAAATTAAGGAAAACTCAATTAGAAATTTCTTACTTCCAGGAATGCCTCAAGCACAAAATTGTTCCTAAAGGCTTGAGACACTCACAATACCCTACAGGGCTTGAAGCTAATTCTGCCTTTCATAAGGATTTATTGGAAATGTTTGATCGTCAGGGACTGGAATTGTTGGAATTAATGTCTAAACATTATGCTCTGTCTGTTACCAAAATTACTAAACTGGTTTGTGAACTCGATGCAAAGATTAAACTTGATGCTGAATTTACCCATTAAGTATGAATATAATAGGATTTTCACCAGCATCGATCAATATTTAAATAAGCTTAAGGCCAATAAGGTTAAAAAATTGGACAGAGACTTGAAAGCTTATAATGAGGGTACTGCCTATCCCCGACCATCGTTAGCACAAGTATGGCAGGGGCCAGTTAATACAGGTTTTTCTAGTGGAGCTAAAGGCAACATTTCATCCAACAAAATGACTTACCATGTTATTGATGGTGTGGTATCTGACACCATCAATTTAGATGAGCCAGTTCAATCTGCGTCAGGGAATATTGAACTCACACAGCATGGTAATAGGACTGGTCATTATAATTTAAGATCTAACGACCCTAATTTTTTAGGAGCAAGACAGAAACAACAAACTGGTTACAACAACCAGAAAAAGAAGCAGAAGTACAATTAATAAGTGATGTCTGTTTGTCTCCTAATGTTTTAGATTATTCTGATATTATGGTTTCATCTATTTTTAATGAATCTTTAGAACATGAATGTGTTAGCATACTTTCTAACCCTGTACCAACTTCTGATAGTTTAGCTTGTACAGGTGAAGAGAGTTTTATTTCAAGTCCTGTCATCCCTACTATATTGTATAATCTGAGTGGCGATTTTAAGGTATACAACTTTTCTTCTGTTGATATCTCTGCGGATTTGGTTGAGTTACTTGCTAAGGGTAATACTTATGTTCCACCGTCAAAACTGGATGTTGTTAAAACAATTATTGATTTAAAATTGTTTACTAGGAAACTTAATTTGAATTTAATGATGGGAAATTCAGCTTTAATTAACAATAATAATTTTAGGATTCCTAGTATATTTAATCCACCATTACACCCTTTATTACAAATCTTCGAACTTGTGTGTGAGCTTGATATTCGGAATCAAGCCCAGATAGGGCAATTTAAAGGTTCTTATAGTAACAACTGCTTGAAAGAAAGGGACTGTCTTGAATTTATTCAGTTAAATGACATCAGGCTTTGCAAGCCCGATAAGGGGGGTGGGGTAGTTATTTTTGATAATTGTGACTATAACAACAGGATTCTTGAAGTATTGCATTCACCTTCATATGTTGAGAGCTCATTGTCTGAAACTAACAAAGCTTATGCAACTATTAAGAATGTTATAGAAGACATGTTTATTGAAGGTAGTATTCCTCAACATATTTACAACTACATGTCTATTTCTTTTCCTAAATTTCCTCGATTTTTTGGTATTCCCAAGATCCACAAAGATCCCATTAATCCACCGATGCGTCCATTAGTTGATGGCAGAGGATCTCCCACCTACCCATGTGCTAAAGTTGTTGACTCTATTCTTCAAAAATACTTGGTCAACTTGAAACAAATTTGTAAGGATTCTTGGATGTTTCTTAATAGGATGAATCAATTGCATTTCAACCCCAGGTACAATTTTTTAACCATAGACGTTAAGGATCTCTGTACATGTATTCCACATGAAATAGCCTTAGAGTGGGTTGCCGAAGTTTTAAAGCATCTTGGTTGTACCAATACAGAAATCAGTTTGGTTCGTGAACTATTAGATTTAGTTCTGGACCATAACTATTTTACGTTTGAAGAGAATTTCTACCTTCAGAAAGTGGGTGTCACCATGGGTTCTCCATGTGGGGCAAGTGTAGCAAATTTTGTTATGGCCCAATGGGAGCACCTTTTTGTCTTCAATAACTGTGTGTTTCATGACCAGTTTATTTTTTATACCCGGTTTCTGGATGACATTTTTATTTTGTTGGATGGTGACAGTTCCCTTTGTGAGTCTGTAGTGGATTACTTCAACTCCACTACTAACTTTTTGACCTTCACATATACTTTTAGTGTTGATTCTATTTCATATTTAGATGTTCTTTTGACTAAAGATTTTTCTTCCCATAAACTTACAGCCTCAATTTTTAGAAAAAATACATACTGTAATTCATTGTTACATTTTTCGAGTTGTCATCCACTTCATCAAAAACGGGCTATTATTAAGGGTCAACTTGTTCGGGCAGCCTGTATAACCACTTTAGACCATGATTTTAACACTGAGTGTCTGTTTATTAGAGGATTATTTGTCCATCGTGGCTACCCTGAGTACTTGGTAGACGAAATTATTGATGAAGTATCAACTAAACCTCAGAATCAACTTTTTGCACCCATTTTGAGCAATTCTTTTATATTGACTAACAGTTTAGTTAATAGCCCAGTATTATTTGCAGATTCACCAGTTAATAGCCCAGTATTATTTGCAGATTCACCAATTGATTCTTTAAAAAGAAGCAGTGTTGTTTCTTTTATTACTACTTATAATCTTAACAGCAGAGATTGCTTCCAGATTTTGCTTAAAAACTGGAAAATCTTTAAGAATGATAAGAGCGTCTTTGCCAGTGTTGGTGAACGTCCCTCCGTGACTTACAAAAGAGGTAAAAATCTTAAAGCCTTCTTTGAACAACAAGTAAAACCTCCAGTAAGAACAGCTGGCATGTTTAAATGCCAGGCTTGTAAGTATTGCTCGTACGTGACTGAATCTAATAGATTCTGTATTAATAACTTTCAATATTACTTGAAGCTGAGAGTTAACTGCAATTCTAAAATGGTTGTTTATCTAGCCCAATGCCAGTCCTGTTTGGCTTATTATGTAGGGAAAACTGAAAGAAGACTCCGTGACCGTATGTACGAGCATTTGTATGCTATTAAAAAACAGAAAGTTGAAAATGCGCTGGCAAAGCACATAGTCCAGTTTCCTAACCACGGTTTTAAATTTACTATAATAGATCAAGTTCTTCATAACTTTCGGGGTGGCTCTGATTCACTTAGACTTGATGAACTAGAGCTTTTATGGCAGATAAGGTTAAATGCTTATAATTTCCCAGGTCTGAATGAAAGTTGTTCTATTAGTTGTATTTTGAAAATAAAAAGTTTACTAAGATGAATAGGACATGCTTTTAGTAGGTATATTTGTTAGTTTTAATATATATATTTTATATACATTTTTTATATATATTATCAGATTGTACTTTTATATACATAATAGATAAATTTTGTATTTATATTCTTATAAAGCCTTATAAATATCTCCTACATTTTTGAAATAGATTTTATATTTTATTTAGTATCATAAATTACGAATTAAGTATATGTATTACATTGCTGGACAGTACATTCTGGTTATCTAGTATACTGTTCGGTCATACACTTTTTTATTTTAAATATTTTTATTCCAAATAATTTTATAAGTTTTGAGTGAGTGTTATTGTTTAGGTGCCTGTCCATTCTTGGATTAAGCTATTTAGAATAAGCTTTTTTGACAAAGCTTTTTTGACAAAGCTTTTCTGAAATTGTTTCTTTAAAAGCTTATATAACAAAGATTCATGTTTGATTGTTTAACTGATTGCACTTAATTTATTATGTGTAAATGAAGTGGTAATTACCCAATTACTTTTTCTTTATATATAGTTGAGCTTTTGTGTTTTAACTTGTCTGATGAAGTTTGTGTTAGAGTACAAACGAAAAGCGCTTAACAATAAATCTTGTATCTATTTGATCTACGTGTGCCTTTTGTGGTCTCTATCCAGCTGTGTGCTTATATTCTGGAAAAATAACAACTATTGGTCAAATCATTTTTAAGAGAAACATCTGGATATGAAATCTTAATGTTGTGCATCTGCTGTACGAATTTTAAGAAATACATGCTATTATTAATAAAGTCAGAAAATTCTTAGAATTGGTCACAAAAACTAGTCCACACCAAGAATAAATCATCAAGGTACCTAGTATAATAATGAATTGGCTGTACAAAGGGACCCTCCAAAATAAAAGTTTTTTTCCCACCATGCCATGACAATATTCTCATAAATAGATCCGCAATTTAATAATAAGTACCATCAAATAGAATAAAATTATTAAAGAGAAAAATCTCAAGTAAATCTTCAAAAGGTTAATAAGTGCTGTATCTATCTTTTTGTTCTCTAAAAATTCTCTAAACCAGGTCAATCCAACATCATGGGGGATCATGGTACACGGGTTTTTGAAATTAGTAGTAAATAAAAAAAAGTCGTTTAATTTATGATCCAGGAACTTAGCACATGCTTGCATAATAGACCCCTGCTATCCACTATAGGTCGCATAGGTGGGTTTTCATGAATTTTCAGAATACCAAACAAGGTGGGTGTGAGAGGTGAGATCTCATTCACATAGTTTAATTCTTGTATTGTGATTCTCCCCCTATGAATAAATCATTGATTTGGTTTCTAATCCTTCTATACTATATGCTTGATTCATTTTGTTTATGGAGGCTCAGTCATAAACACTGTCATTCAACATAGAGTGCATCCATTTATTGTAATTATCTTGTCATCACAACCAAGCCCCCATGTTTGTCTGGTTTCATGAACCTTAAACCAGAGTTTTTCATTTCTTTTAACTTGTTGTGTTCAAACCTGGTGAAGTTGTATGTAAGGAAGTTGAACATCTTACTTGACATCTCTCAGTTCACTTCCAAGAAGAGGCACCTAACATACAGAAGTATTTATAATCCAACTTTACATGGTACCTTGCAAGTTTTCCATGATTCCTGTGAAGAGGAGCTTAGGATTAAATTAAAGAACATACCGAGGAAATACAGCCTTGCATTTGAAGAAAGAATTGCTGTCAAGGAATTATCTAAAAACAAGGATGTGAGAATCATGAAAGCTGACAAGGGAGGTATGGCTGGGGTCATGGATAGTGACAAGTACCACTAAGCCATTCTTAATATGTTGCAAGATGATACAGTTTACAAAGAAACCACAGTGGACAATATCAAGAAATGCTTTTCCACTATAGATGGGTATCTCAGCAATTAGGTTGATAGGTAGGTACTAGGCTATTGGCCCTAGGGCCTATATAAGCCTAGCCAAATGGTACGCTGGATTTCACCACCCAAGTAAATTATTTTCCTGTGCCCCTGTTGAGCAGAGCCACAGAAGTGATCCCTGGGGTGAATTTCCTATCTCCCATCCAGTCATCAAGATTTTTCTTGAAGAGTGCTAATGAGGAGCTTTGTTTGATATAGATAGGTAGTTTGTTCCAGAGTATGGGAAGTCTCTGAGACAGGAATCTATCCCTCCAGCATGTTCTGTTTATTGTGGTGACAAGGTTTAGGTCCCTAGAGCATGTAGCTCGGAGGGATTGGGATTTCTTTAAGTGGAGCATGTCCAACAGCTCTGGGTTTGACATAGCTTTGTATGCTAGGCAGTAATCACCTCTGAGTAGGCGATATGTGATGGAGTAAAGCTGGAGTTTTTTGAGACGGTCTGCGTAGGGCATCTGTTTAAGACCAGTAATCCTCTTTGTGAGGTATTTCTGCATCCTTTCCAGTTGTTGTAGATGTCTTGTGAGGTACATACCAAAAGGGGGCATTGTACTCTATAATGGGTCTAATGAATTACGAGTAGAGGGGAACAATGACCTATTTTTTCCTGGATGAGAAACCTTTTGTGATGAGGTGTGCCATGTAGAAGGATTTCCTGACTACTGTGGCGATATTATCAAAGGAGAGACTACTGTCCACCTGTGTCCCAAGGTCTCTTATCACATTTTTGGTGTTACGTAAACTACCACCTATGTGGTAGTTCATGGGTACAGAGTGTTTACTAAAAGGGATGACAATGCACTTTTTGGCATTGAGCTTGAGGCCATGGCTTTGACACCAAGCATCTGTCTCAGTGAGGCCCTTTTGTAGGATGCCCACATCGTTAGGAGTTTTGATTATGGCTTCTAGTTTGCAGTCATCTGCGAACTTCATTAGCCAAAGGCCTTCTGTGTTAGCCTGTACTTCAGAGAAGTAGATACCAAACAGGAGAGGACCCAGGACTGAACCCTGTGGTACTCCACTTGTCACTGGTCTGAAGTTGGATTTGGAGTCTGCTACTTTCACAGTGTGGGTCCTGTCAGTGAGCCAGTTGGCAACCCATCTTGTGACATAGGGATTTATACCTAGTTTAGTGAGTTTATCTATAATTCCAGAGTGGGAGATGGTGTCAAAAGCCTTGGCGAGATCTAGATAAGCTGTGTGAACCACCTTACCCTCATCTATGGCTTTGGTAACTGCTTCAAAGAAGTCTATCAGGTTTAGGAGACATGATCTGCCTTTTACAAACTCGAACTGGTAGGGTCCAGAGTTTGGAGATTACCAATGTCATTGTTTATAAGTTCCATGATGATACGTTCCATAGCCTTGCAAACCAGGCTTGTCAGGCTAATGGGACAGTAGTTCCCGTGGTCTGCGGTGGCTCCCCCTTTGTGGAGTGGGATAACCGTTGCTGTGCATCATTTAGTGGGCATAAAGCCTGAGGTGAGGCTATGATTGAACATGATACTTAGGTGGGGTGCCAGTTCATTCTGTAGTTCGTGTAGAATGCAGCCTGGGATTTTGTCAGGTCCAATGGATGCTGTGTTCTTGGCTTTGGAGAGTGTGTTTTATTACCTGTGCAGCCATGGTTACAGGATATTTGCATTCTTCCGGTATAGATATGGGCCCTTTAGCGGATGAGAGGGGTGGTAAAGTTAGCACTGAACTTATCTGCCAGGATGTTGGCAATATCAGTTGGTTCTGTATATTTAGTGCCTTTGCTGTATCTCAGAGCAGATCTGAGTGTTGCCATTGAGATTTTTGACATAGCTATAGGATGCTTTGTGGTTGTCTTTAGAATCAGTGGCAATTTTGTTTTCATAACTAGCTTTGGAGGATTATATGAGGGATCTCATCTTCTTACTGAGGCTTACCAGGGAGTTCCTCCAATCATGGGATTTTACTCTTTTTTGCAACAGTTTCTTTCTTCTGTTGTAGAGTTTGTTTATGGCAGGGGACCACCAGATTGGCTTCCTTTTTTTGGAGGATAGCATCTTGGTTCTGTTAGGGATTGCACGATCCATGCACTCGTGTAAGTGCTTATAAAGTGCATTTTTGTAGGATTCAGCAGTCGTACCTCTATTGTCCGTCAGCATTTATTTACCCAGGGCAATATTGATTATGAGATTTTCAGATTTATGCAAGTTGAGCTACCTAAAATGGTGAGGATTTCTGGAATACTTAAAGAACACAAAGATTGCTTAAATCCTCCATTTCAACTGGTAGTGGAAGCTGACAATTATAAAACTGAACCAATTTCCATTTATCTTCACCATATTCTCAACCCTATTGTATAAAAAAATCTGAATTTTGTATCAAGAGACTCATGGCATCTACTGGAGCTACTAAATGACATCCAGACACCTACAAGTGAATTTAAGTTTGGATCAATGGATATTGTCTCCCTTTACACTGGCATTGATCATGCACTAATCTGGCCCAAAATTGAGTATAACACCCTGCTTGGCATGTATCGTACAAAGCACCTGCAGCAATTGGAGAGACCTCGGAGGTTTCTAACAAAGAAGATCACGGGACTCCAGCATATGCTGTATACAGACCGACTAAAGTCCCTGTCACTTTACTCTGTATCATATAGACTTCTTAGGGGAGACTTATGCCAAGCTTACAGAGCAATCTCAGACCCAAACCTAATGAACTTGCTGCATATCCGTAAATCAAACAGGACTAGGGCCACCCATTCCAGGGACCTAAATATGGCCTGCAACTTATATAGGACATGCTAGAGGGACAGATTTATCTCTCAGCGACTGTCGCATCTTTGGAATAGGCTACTTATTTTACGTGAAACATAGCACCTCTATGACACTGTTCAAAAGGAACCTGGACAAGTGGATAGGACACCATAAATTTTTACCAGGAATAGCACCTACAATCCTCGTGGACATGGGCAGTCATTACTAAATGCAATTTTGGGTATTAACTAACATTTCTATGGCATTACATTGGAATGAAATGGCTAGGCTTGAAATTACCTCCAGTTCGATAGCCTAGTAATCTCCTATGATCCTATGAAACAGGCATTGAGTTTGTTCAGAAGTATTTAATAAGGTTCACTGATTTTGATAACACCTTGATCAACATTATCTATTTCTTGCTGGAAATTGTCCTGGACAATAACTTTCTTACCTTTGCAGGAAAACACTACAAACAAAAGTACACGGTAGCGATGGGGACCAGAGTAGCCCCTGTTTTTGCTAAGATTATCATATCATGGTGGGTACAGGACTACTTTAAACATCACCATTTGTATCAGAAGGTGGCTTTTCTGTAAGAGGTTTATTGATGACCTGATTATCATCTGGAATGGGTCCAGATATGAAGTCAATGAACTACTTAAATGGTTTAATTCAAGCACCCCTTTTTTGAAGTTCTCTATTAGTGGTTTTAGGATGTCCATTAATTTTTTTGGACTTCAATTTGACTTTTGATGTATGTGATGGTTGAATTGAGAGTAAGATCTACAGAAAGGAAGCCTTTGTGAACAACTATTTATATAGACACAGTCAACACCACATTACATGAAGAAGGAGTGGTGAAGGGACAATTCATGCAGTTTGGAAGATTAACGAGCAAGGATAATTTTTTTGAGGAAGAAATGGGAACATTAAAGCATTTCTTCATAGCTAGGGGCTACATTTCTGATTGGCTAACCACCATTATTGATGAAACTCATTTGTTACCGAATGGGAAGGCTAAACCAATCCTTGGAAAGGATCAGAAAAGTTGTGCATTGGCAATTGAGGAGATACACCCCCCCAGACTTGTCTTCTGATTAGATATAGGGGTGCCTTTCTACTCCCCGTCACCAATGACATGACTATCATCAGAGATATCCTCCAGAATAACTTGAAAATAATGTTGCAAGAATTTTAGGAGAACACCTAATTTTCACCTACAAAAGGGTGAATTCAATCAATCCATTCTAGAAAAACAGAATGGACTGAAAAGAATGTGAAAGACAAACAACAACAAGAACAACCTTTGGGACTTCTAAATGCAGCAAATGCAATCAATGCCACTTTATCTCGAATACGTGTATTTTCATTAGTCATTTAAATATGAATGTTTTGTATACCAAGGGTACAATTGTGGTTCAAAGGGGGTTGTTTGCTTAGCTCACTGTGATTCAAGTGCCTCCTTTTATGTTGGAAAGACTATTAGGAAACTGTCTCATAGAATTTATGAACATTCATTAGCAATAAGAACAGGGGAGAGTAGTAATGCCCTAGTGAGACAGGCTTTGCAGTGTGAGAATTATAAAAAAATTCCAGTTTTTTTGTGCTAGATTCTGTTGACATGAATGACTTCTCTGGCAACTATAATGTGCTTTTAGAATGCCGGGAGTCAAAATGGCAAATCAGACTGAATTCAGATAAATATCCTGGATTAACTGAAACTGTCAACATAAAATGCAATTGTGAAAAACTACAAGTTTATGTTTTATATTCACTAGTTTGATTTGTTACTTTGATTTGTATTGGCATGTCACTTTAAAAGCAGGGGAAAAGGGGATTGGATATTTTTATCATGTGATCTGTTTGGCACCATTTTTAAACCTGATATGTGTTGCATTACATTTATTTGATGAAGTTCTTGGTGTATGAATAAAGAATGAAAGCGCTTATTTTAAGAATAAATCATGGTGACTTCCTAAGTTTGCCGAGTAGAATGTGTTTCTATGCATAAATAGGAGTAATTCAACATGTGTGATAATAGCTGAATGAACATAGTAGCTGTAGTCTCAAAAATTGCTGATTTGCTTGTGTGTGCTGTCTAATATAAATGGAGCATACCTTCAGTGAAAGATTAGCTGGGAAGTCACAAGATTTGAGTTGTCAGTGATGAAGTGGAATGCTAGGAAACATGCAGCAGACTGAGAGGTGAGTAGATGAGCGGTAAAAAATAGTCAACTATGCTATGAAACAGAGACATAATTATAGAAGAAAAGGTTATGATTGACTGAGCTGGTGAGAGCAGAAAATTAATTGTATATCTATAGTTATACCTAAATAAGAGCAGCAGGGTTATGAAGGATGTAGATGAGAAGTTGAAAGAAGCAAGATAATTTCTAGCAATACAACACCAGCCATTTCCACAATGCTGCTACTGCACTGTGATGACTACAAGATCCCTGTTTCTGCAATTTATAAGCTTTTCAATCTGGCATGCTGCCATTTTCTCACAAATAAACTCACCTCACACAACCTGCATTACCCTGTCAGGTCCCACATTCAGGTTGTATATCCTTAAGTAGACCATGCTTTTCAGCCACAAGTAAAAGAGCATTCCTAGATTTGCAGTGCAGTATTATAGAATTTTCTTCAAGAAAGCATTTGAAATTGTACATTTTTTCCAGTCTACATTAGAAATTGCCCTGCTTTGCAGCTTCTCAAAACAGTTCAATATAACCATCTGTCATAACTAAACACAGTGCCACTCCAAGAAATACGTCATCATCTAACCTAATTTTAATTCCCGTTTACTGCAGCTTTTAAAATATTAAAACACTGACAAAGTATTAAATTCTCATTCTTCTGCCCATGAGGGTTCCTACTACACATTATGAAACCATCTATGTGAACTGCCCTACTATCTTATCTTCCTTCATTATATCATTATACTTTTATTTATTTAATTATACTCTTTGATCTGTGCTGTGTGCTTATGTACCCATTTTCCATAAACAGCATCAAATTTTTGTTATTGTTTGACTGCTCTTGTTAGCTATTATGCATTGTAATACTTTTGGTGTCTAGAAAAATGTAAATGTATTTATGAAGATGTTGTCTTTGGACCAGGTCATGACTGAAAATGATCCACTATTGACTAATCCAGTCACCTGGTTAATAAACAAATAAACAAACATAAAAATTGGGAACAACAGTAAGGGAATGGAAGAAATAAGTGGAGTAAAAAGAACAAACTGGATAAGCATATTAATATATGGCAGAATAATTAGAGTATACTTACAGAACCCAAAATATATAATTTATTTAGCTAAAGACATAAAGACACGCTAAAGATATCTGAGTATTTAAGTAAGTGACAACAATATGGATATAAATTTTGATAAATGTAGGCAAAGTGTAAAAATCTCACCTTCCATACTCCTCCTTTCCAAGAGTGAAAGGGTAGGTATGCAGTGGGCACAATGAGAGAAGTTTGTTACCCCATGGGAGTAAAGCAGCAGTCTTTGACAACCGTACCCCCCACTCCACTGAGCACTTCACATCAGGAATGCATGGACACTTTTCATTATTAACTAAGCATTTTTATTAGAGCACCATTTCCAAAGTATCCTGATGTTAGACTAAATGTTATTCCGAGGGCAGTAAATTATCACTAGAAAAAGAAGATCATCTGAATAAATACTTAAGCCAGGATGAGACAAGTACCAACAGCAGAATGTTAATGAATATGAAAACAAAACAGGTGGTATCATCATGTGGTAGCACCATATTTGCGGTACACAAGAACATAGAAACACAGATTCTGAAAGGTTACAGGACAGTTTTATTTTAGAGATCTGTTAGAAACATAGTTTATAAACAAAGACAAGGGCCCATAACTGAAACTTTGAGCTTCCAGTTGTACAAGAAGAAGCAATGGGTCAAACACATCAAATGCTTTTCTAAAATTGATAAAAGGATCTCCTCCATATAACCTTCTACTCATATTACAGTCAACTGAATCTGTAACAGCAGTGCAATCATAGTGCTGTAGTCAATATGAATGCTAGGAGGCACTTGCAAAAGAAAATCCATATTTTTGGTGGATTTAAGAACATAGCTATACATTAGCTTCCAGGTCACTTAGCTAAAGTTGGAAACACACAACTAGTGGATGGGCATACTTCTTTAGGGGGTCTTATGTCCACAGGAAGAGTGAGTATGTAGTGATGTTTTCAAAATAGTTTGGCAATTCCAAGGATGAGAGAATGGTTGTAGAAAACGATACCAAAGTTGTTGATAAACATCACTGGACACTTCAAAAAGCTTTATGTATGTCACAAGCAGAAATAATGGAATAATACAGTGGTGTTTGAAGATAACTTAGTCATGTTAAAAAAAATGAATAACACAACATTATATCAATCAAAATAAAATGGTATCAGTCATTGGAAACAATTAAATTGTGCATCATTGTGATTGAACTTAGATAACTAGAATGATCTTTGAATATTACTTGAGATGGGTTTACATATTTACAATTCCCAACAAAGGAAATTGTGCCACTGTTAAACGAATTTGTTAGGTATAAATAGATCAGTATCTGTGAGCGGAGTTAGCCATTAACTCATCAATATTGTAATTAATGGTTCAAGAACAGAGGATTAGCCTGAGTGAAAGTATATGCAAGCTAAGTGATATCGTAGCATGAAAGAAGCCAAGGCAGTATACTGTTATCAGGAACTAGCTGATTAAGGTTAATATTGCTTGATAAAATGAAGTTTGACTTTGAGACTCAGGGTGTAAAATGGTTCAGGACTGAAGAAAGAATTGAAAGAAAACATAATAAAAGAATGCAAAGAGTGGCATTACAGAGCTTACTACATCTACCGGGAGAAACTCACAACAACAGCTAGTCTGAACCAAATTTATCATTAGAACAATATCTCAGAAGTATCTCTGACTGTCTTGTCTGGTCTGTCACATCAAACTACAAAATATTTATTTATGGACTATGAAGAAAATCAGGGAAGGATTTAGCAATATTTCAGATGGTGATGAGCTATAACATTTCAAAATTGGAAGCAAATCATTGGGTTATCAAAGTTATAACTACTCTCTTTGAAGTTTCATTGACCAATATTAAGAGCTGAGTTGTAAGCATTGTAATTTAGGGGAGGGGAGGTAGGGAAACTGAAGAATAAGAAGATGCGTAAAGTAAATAAAAAAGGTTCAGGTGTCTTTTTAGTGCATGAGACAGATAAAGAATTCTAGTCAGTAGAAAGATGTAAGCGTAATAATATGGGGATTTGCTTCTAAGAGGGGACTAAAAATTAACTTAAATGTTACTGCCAGAATAGGGATTTGGTTTGAATAATAGTCAAAGTATGGACTGCCAGAAAAACATAGAAACATTACAGGAAATGAAAACAGGAAAGGTACTGAAATGAAAGTTTGATGACTAAATCACAGATGGAAGTTGAGGAGAATACTAGTGAGAAAAGAAGGGTGAGTTATAAGAGAGAGTGGATTGTATGCATGCTTATATTATGAGATGCACTACAGAGTACTGAGGCAAAACAAGGGCTAAATGAAACAATAGCATGACAGCAGTGAAATTGATTTAGGTACAGCTAGTAAATATAGCAAGATAAAAAATGGTAGAATACAGTACAATGCAATCAAATGGGTGAAGAAGGTAATAAAATATGGGCAAGGAAGAAAGAAATTCTCAGTAGTTATAAGCAAGATGGCAGACCTTGATAAAACCAGCTCTACCAAATAAAAGTAAAATAACATTACTGAGCAAACTGGAGGACTTGGGAAAACAATTTCATGCACTGCAGAGATAACATGCAGGTTGAGGTGAGACAAATCAGATAAAGAAAATGGTTTAGAAAAATATAAAGTCAGATATCAGAAAAGTGATAAGTTCAAGGTAAAATAAGTAGGAAATGTAACACAACTAACTCTGATATATATATATCTTAACTGAAGAACATCATAATCAGTGGCAGTCAAACAGATCACCAACAGCCATGAAGAAGATTGCGATTCAGTATTAATAATAATAATAATTCAGTAATATTGTGACAAACCTCATTCAACCAGCAGCATTTGCACTTGACATAACACCTAACTAATACTATAAGCCAGCTGCCTCTTTTAATGCTGGAAGCAGTTACCGTGAAACACTGTACCCACAGAAATTAAATACCACAAGCAGTTCTTTTCAGAAAAGCAAATCACAGACAGCAACATGCAAGAAGTCTGACTGGCATTAGAAACTTGTGTTTTTCAAGACTAAAAAAGCTGCAGTAACAAAGTTCATTAGTTAGTGCAGAAATGAAACTGAGTCAAAAAAGTCAACCACCGTAGCAAGAGCATGTTAAGTTACAGCAAAGCTACATGAAATTACAGCTTAACCATTACTGTCACCAGCAATATTTCTAATAGCGACTACTGTGGTGCTCTCGCCAGCATTAATACAGTTAGACTGCGTGTTCTTATGAGCATGCAGTGCTTTGTCATTATTTAACAGGTACGTAAATGTAGATCAAGAAGCAAAGTGAAATAGTAGCTCTAGCATTTAAGTTGTCAAGAAAGGAAAACCAAATACGTCATTTAAATATCAGTGCTCACTCTGAAGAAGGTGATAAGAGGCAGAAGAGGTATCCCATTTTTTTTTATATATATCCAAGCTGGAACACAGCACTGTCAAAAGGGAAAAGACAATCTTCCCAAGGGCTTGCCAGAGGAGATGGGAGGTTAAGCCAAATAGCAGTAGCAATATATACTACATCCCGCAGTGATCACATAAAGAATGAACCCAGCCAGAATAAAAGACCCAGTGTAGCTGTCTCCTCAGTGTTAAATAAATATTTGGGGATGTTTCTTTCTTTGACTTAGTTCAGCATGCTGTAAGATGCAGTCATGATTTAAAATTAACTACTTCAGCTTCTGTCTAGGAACCAATACAGTGCACAAATTATAATATCAGACAAAATGTCACAGATTTTCTAATTATCTAGTCATACAAAACAGGATTTCCACTGTGATTACCTCCTTATATTTTACACAGATCACCTACTGCATAGGCAATCATTTATTTAACAACTGAAGGCATTACCTCAGCAGGTGTACAACATAAACATTTTCTTGCAAACAAACATTTTTTTTATTTAACAGATCTGTAAGACTTTTCTACAACTTTACAAGCAACATGCAGGTTCACATTTTTAGGGAATTGCATGAACTAAGATAAAACAGCAGAAATAACCAATTTTTATTCTCCCACTGTAAATCAGCAAGCAGTATTCATATTCTTGGGATAAAAGCAGCATTAAATACTATGGTGTTCATTTTGCCTTAATCCTCAGAAATGTTTAATAATACATATGAAATCAGCATTGTGAACATCAAGTCTCACATCAGATCATTACAATATTCTCATTCTTACAATACCACAGCGCATACAAGCTGTATATCTCACTCTCTTTATATATTTATATGTCGAAAAGGAAGATTCTGCCAGGAGTTCATAAAAATGATTGCAAGCCCCAAGCCTGAATGAGCACCCTCTTTAGGAACCTAGGCACATAGGAACAAATCTAGGCAAGTGCTCACAGGAACCCTAAGATACCTAGTCATATATAATTTATTTATTTATTTTACATTTGTTGACCGGGATAGTCCAACTGGATGCATGTCCATTTTCAGCAGAGGCCCGGGGAGAAAACTTCCAAGGGTAAGCAGATACAGCATTACATAATACCAGCATTACATATTACAAACAGACTATTTACAGAGATTACATAAGTAAGCAAGTTAAACAAGTTCCACAGGTTACAGTTAATCCTGAGCACAAGTCAGGATTAAATTAAATTACACAGTAAACTGGTTAACAGATTTTTACACATTCTAGAGAGCGTTAGCCAGGCTTGATACATTGACATAGCCAGTTAAGTGACAAATGTTGTTTGAGTCTAGTTTTAAATTGACCTAAGGTGGAAAGTAATGTAATATCAGCTGGGAGAGAGTTCCAGGATCTACTTACAGAGTTTGCAAACAGAGAATCACTGGCTGTGTTATTAATTTTACTAGTCTGATTTAGTAGTTTGTTAGAGGATCGAAGCGGTCTAGGATTGTTATAGGGGGGTGATAATATTTTTAAGTGCAGGAGTATTGTCCGGATTATAGAGGATTTTATAGGCCATAATCAGTTGGTTATACTGGATTAGGCTGGGTAGTTCAAGCCACCCAAGCTGATTTAGATTGATGCAATGATGTGTCCTAAAAGGCAGCCCAGTGGCAAACCTGGCAATGTGGTTGTAGCAAATTGAGAGTTTGTTAAGGACAGTCTTGCTTAAATTCGAGAGTAGAGGGGATGTATACAGAAGGGTTGAAAGAAGGTGAGAGCGAGCTATGGCAATTTTAGCTAGAGGGGTTAGGAAGGCTTTTATTCTGTAAAGTGACCCTAGTTTTTTATTGATGGTTTTGATAGTTTGGTTAACATGTAGGTCAAATTTTAGATTATTATCTATGATGACACCTAATAGTTTTGTAGATGAGTCAGGGGAGATTATTGTGCCATCATTTGATTTTAGGGTAAAGGTGAAAGTGGTAGACCTATGTGTTGGTAAAAATAACAGCATTTTATTTTTTTTGGGATTTAGGATCAGACGATGTTCAGAAAGCCAGTTTTCTATTGTATTAAAGGTGGTCTGGGTAGCTGACCATAACTCTACTGGAGATGTGGCTGAGCAAATCAGAGTAGAGTAATCAGCATATTGGATACAGCTGACTTTTGGGATGACAGTATAAAGGTCGTTAATGAAGATGAAGAACAGCAAGGGCCCTAGTATAGAGCCTTGTGGTATTCCAAGGGTGTTAGGTAGAAGGTCAGAGAGTTTGTTCTGCCAGAGGACAGCCTGCTGTCGACCATTCAGATAGGATTGAAACCATTGGAGGGCTCCAGTATCTAGACAGAATGTTTGCAGGGTGTGGATTAAAAGTTGGTGATCAACCATATCGAATGCCTTGGAAAGATCCAAAAAGAGGGCTGAGGATATATAATTATTGTTGCGATTATGGTTTATGGTGTTAGTAAAGGCTAGGAGGGCTGAAGTAGTGCTGTGATGAGGACGGAAGCCATGCTGAGTGTCTGCCATAAGGCGATTCTGGATTAGGTGGTGCATGAGTTGTCTATGAATACATTTTTCCATAATCTTTGCAAGTGGAGAGAGTATAGCTATTGGCCTATAATTGGAGAATTCAGTAGAGCTGCCTCCTTTGTGAAGTGGGATTACATAGGATATTTTCCAGATGGTGGGAATTTTAGCTTCTACTATGGTTCGATTGATTAGTATTGAGACGGGGTAAGCAATAGCATCAGCTGATTTTTTAGGTACTTGGCAGGGAGTTGATCAGCAGAAAGTGTAGTGGGTTTTAATTTTTTGATCAAGGTACGGATAAGTGAAGTGGTGACTGGTTGGAAGTTGAATGCGAGTAGGTTTCTAGGGGTGCTACTTTCAGGACCAGGGGAGCTAGGAGGTAGTTGGCTAGCTAGGGCTTGAATTGTCTCAGAAAAGAATTGGTTAAAACTATCAGAAACATCTTCAGGGGTTTTATCAATAGTAGCAGCAGGGATTGGGGTTGAAGTTTGTCCAGGATGTAGTAGATTATTTAAACCTGCCGAAAACTTCTGAGGGTTATTTTGATTTACTGTCTGTAAATTACAGTAGTATTGTTTTTTGTCTTGTAAAACTGATTTTTTTTTGGTTTCATTCCTGGATTGCCTGTATTTAATGTGATCTTGAGGGTCTTTAGAAGAACGCCATAAAGCCCATGCTTTGTTTCTAAGGGTAATTTTGAGTTTAGACTCTATAGAAAGCCATGGTGCAGTTTTTGCCTTGGTTCTCTTTGAACGAACAGGTGCATGCAAATCAAGGATCTCAAGGAATTTGTTGTTAAAGTATGCTACTGCTTCCTCTAAGGGGAGGTGTTTTAGAATAGACTAATTACATGAGTTTAGTTCTTATTGGAATTTGGCAGGGTCAAAGTTTTTATTGTTTCTAACCTTTCTGAGTAAGGGTTGTTGGGAATTAATGGTTTTGTGCTTAATTACATATGTGAGAAAGTGATCGCTTAGGCCATTAAGGAGGGTACCAGAGGTGTACAGTTGAGGGTGACTGTTTATGAGTACCCAGTCAAGTATACTTTCTTTTTGGTTGGGTTTACCTATCCTGGTAGGGGTGGATATGATTTGTGTAAATGCATGCAGGTTAATATGGGTGTTTGGGGATTCAGAGGAACAGGTGCCCCAGTCTATGTTAAAGTCTCCAAGTAGTAGGGTTTCTTGGGGGTAGTGACATGATAGCCAGTGCAGGATATCTTCAAATGTAGATATATTGTTACCTGGGGGAATGTACATACAGATGATATTAATGCATTTATTTTTATTAAGTTGCAATTTGGTGGCAAGAATCTCTGAGTTATTAATCTGAGGAGGTCGTATTACATCTATGGCGACATTCAACTCAGATATATAGAGTATAGCTACCCCACCCCCCACCTCGAAGCACAATCCAGCCTGTGTATGTTGTACCCAGGTGGTAACACTTCATTGTCTTTAGTGTTAGGTTTTAACCAGGTTTCAGATAAACAGAGAATCTCAGGGGAGTGGACATCCAGAAGTGCATGCAATTCATGTACCTTGTTATTAATGCTTCTAATATTGAGATGACAGACTAGGAGAGAGTTAGTTGGCCTATTAGTTGTAGGTTTGTAGCTTAGATTGCAAGTAGCGGGGGTATGTGTATCTGAAGCGAGTGGGCCAGGGTTGGGGTGAATATCACCACCAAGTATTAGATTGAGTCTATACTTGGTGATGAACTTCAGGAATTTGTTTATTAGTTTGTGGTAGTGTTTGGATCTAGAGCTAATGTGCCTGGGGTTGCGATGTTGATATACTGAACAAGATGTTGGATAGGATCTGGTACTGTAAGTATGGTTGAAGGTGGAAGGATTTTCAGCTGGGGTGATAGTATGGCCTTTTGGGACCTGAAATCCTATGAGAAACTGGTTTTCATACAAGGTAAGGAGGTATGGTGTGAACAAGAGGGGTAGTAAAGAGGAGTATATCATTATCTGTGATTCAGCTAGTGAGTTAAGGAACTGTTTTACCTGGTGATGCAACACCAGAAGATAGAGTGGTGAGGTAAAGGTACTGGAAGGGGGATGGGAGAATGCCAGATGAAAGCTAATAGGTGCTATTAAAATGTAGGTAGTAGAATGGGGGTGGGTGGAATTAACCCAGATGAAAGCAGATAGGATCTAGAAAGTGGGGGAGTGGCTATAGTACTATAAATTTAGAGGTACAGGGGGCGGGCGAGAATTGGGGGCAGGGAGGGGAGCGAAGAGAGCCCGAGCGTAGCGAGGGTGAACGTAGCGGGGCTATTGCAGTTTACAAGGTTTCCTAAGGTGTCCTACAGCTATAAGGTAAGTATTACAGCTCTTAATGTAAGAGTCAATTTAATTCAGTTACAGGGGAAGGAGGCAACCACTCAAGTAGAAACAAACAGCTCTATAGCTGACCAATATGGTGACCTGCTTAATTACAAAGCACTGTAAGTGAAAGCTTAACAAATGCTTTTTGTGTGTGCAACCTACTCTGTTTAAATGTCGAGTGAAACTGATTGCAGTCCTGTAGACACCGTTTTGTAGTGAACTGTAGAGTTCAACTAGGAAAAGAGAAAAGCAGAGATTCTAGGGTAAGCATGAAGGCAACAACAGGCAGTTATTATATAATAATACATTCAGAAAGGTTTGGTGGGGGGGTAAAGTAGCATAATTCAGAATGAACTAAGATTTATAGCTAAAAAACTAAGCAAGAGAGCAATGCAGTAAATAAACACTTGCCAGATTTTAAAGATATACCAGAAAAACTAAATCAATTATTCACAATTGTACAACTGGAAAATTGCCAGTAAAAGCACTTCAGGTATAGCTAGCCAAGTTATTCAAGTCATAAAAGTACTTCTTCAATGTGTGTGTGCAATTTAAACATTACAAAAACACATGCAGTAAGGAGGAGCTCTGATTATACACTTATTCTAGGTGCAGGTTCAGTTTAAACACAAATATTACCACAGAAAGTCAGTAAAGTCACTAGCTACTTATGGAGCCTCTGAAAAAAAATAGAGCAGTCTGTGCAGAATCAGAATTTAGCAGCAGGGCATTCAGTTATACAAAAAAACAGTAAAAGATCCATACAATGAAGAAACTTACACTAAGTCACACCAGGTCAGCCAAGGGGGGAAGAGAGAGGGAAATCCTAAGCACCTAGATTTGAAAATGATGCCTGGACTGAATTGTAGCAGTTTAACCTGTTTGAGGAAAGAGGGGGTGGGGGAAAAGAGAAGGCAGTAGGAGTGGTTACAGGGAATACCCTGACTGACTCAAGACACCACACCAGAGATAAGTTGAATGTAAGGGCCTAAAATCTGCACTCAGCACTGTGTTATTTGCACTCAGTACTTTAATTTTAATGTTACATGCACTCAGCACTGTAATTTCACTTATGTTTAGCAGGAAAGACAGACCAACAGTACACAATTTTGGGAATTTTTACAAGGGTTACTTGTTCAAATGTTAGGCTATTGCAGTTTACAAGGTTTCCTAAGGTATCCTAAAGCTATAAGGTAAGTATTACAGCTCTTAATGTAAGAGTCAATTTACTTCAGTTACAGGGGAAGGAGGTAACCACTCAAGTAGAAACAAAGAGCCCTATGGCTGACCAGTATGGTGACCTGCTTCATTAAAAAGCACTGTAAGTGAAAGCTTAACAAATGCTTTTTGTGTGTGCAACCTACTCTGTTTAAATGTTGAGAGAAACTGATTGCAGTCCTGTAGACACCGCTTTGTAGGGAGCTGTAGAGATCACCTAGGAAAAGAGAAAAGCAGAGATTCTAGGGTAAGCATGAAGGCAACAACAGGCAGTTACTATATAATAATGCATTCAGAAAGGTTTGGTGGGGGGAGTTTAAGTAGCATACTTCAGAATGAACTAAGATTTATAGCTAAGAAACCTAAGCAAGGGAGCAATGCAGTAAATAAACACTTGCCAGATTTTAAAGATATACCAGAAAAACTAAATCAATTATTCACAATTGTACAACTGGAAAATTGCCAGTAAAAGCACTTCAGGTATAGCTAGCCCAAGTTATTCAAGTCATAAAAGCACTTCTTCAATGTGTGTGTGCCACGTAAACATTAAAAGACACATGCAGCAAGGAGGAGCTCTGATTATACACTTTCTCTAGGAACAGGTTCAGTTTAAACACAAATATTACCACAGAAATTCAGTAAAGTCACTAGCTACTTATAGAGCCTCTGAAAAAATAGAGCAGTCTGTGCAGAATCAGAATTTAGCAGCAGGTTATTCAGTTACACAAAAAACAGTAAAAGATCCATACAATGAAGAAACTTACACTAAGTCACACCAGGTCAGCCAAGGGGGGAAGAGAGAGGGAAATCCTAAGCACCTAGATTTGAAAATGATGCCTGTACGGAATTGTAGCAGTTTAACCTGTTTGAGGAAAGAGGGGGGGGGGGTGGGGGAAAAGAGAAGGCAGTAGGAGTGGTTGCAGGGAATAACCTGATTGACTCAAGACACCACACCAGAGATAAGTTGAATGTAAGGGCCTAAAATCTGCACTCAGCACTGTGTTATTTGCACTCAGTACTTTAATTTTAATGTTACTTGCACTCATCACTGTAATTTCACTTATGTTTAGCAGGAAAGACAGACCAACCGTATACAACTTTGGGAATTTTTACAATGGTTACTTGTTCAAATGTCAGGCTATTGCAGTTTACAAGGTTTCCTAAGGTGTCCTAAAGCTATAAGGTAAGTATTACAGCTCTTAATGTAAGAGTCAATTTACTTCAGTTACAGGGGAAGGAGGTAACCACTCAAGTAGAAACAAAGAGCCCTATGGCTGACCAATATGGTGACCTGCTTCATTAAAAAGCACTGTAAGTGAAAGCGTAACAAATGCTTTTTGTGTGTGCAACCTACTCTGTTTAAATGTTGAGAGAAACTGATTGCAGTCCTGTAGACACCGTTTTGTAGGGAACTGTAGAGTTCAACTAGGAAAAGAGAAAAGCAGAGATTCTAGGGTAAGCATGAAGGCAACAACAGGCAGTTACTATATAATAATGCATTCAGAAAGGTTTGGTGGGGGGGTAAAGTAGCATACTTCAAAATGAACTAAGATTTATAGATAAGAAACCTAAGCAAGAGAGCAATGCAGTAAATAAACACTTGCCAGATTTTAAAGATATACCAGAAAAACTAAATAAATTATTCACAATTGTACAACTGGAAATTGCCAGTAAAAGCACTTCAGGTATAGCTAGCCCAAGTTATTCAAGTCATAAAAGCACTTCTTCAATGTGTGTGTGTGCAATTTAAACATTAAAAGACACATGCAGTAACGAGGAGTTCTGATTATACACTTACTCTAGGTACAGGTTCAGTTTAAATACAAATATTACCACAGAAATTCAGTAAAGTCACTAACTACTTATAGAGCCTCTGAAAAAAATAGAGAAGTCTGTGCAGAATCAGAATTTAGCAGCAGGTAATTCAGTTACACAAAAAACAGTAAAAGATCCATACAATGAAGAAACTTACACTAAGTCACACCAGGTCAGCGAAGGGGGGAAGAGACAGGGGAAATCCTAAGCACCTAGATTTGAAAATGATGACTGTACGGAATTGTAGCAGTTTAACCTGTTTGAGGAAAGAGAGGGGTGGGGGAAAAGAGAAGGCATTAGGAGTGGTTACAGGGAATACCCTGATTGACTCAAGACACCACACCAGAGATAAGTTGAATGTAAGGGCCTAAAATCTGCACTCAGCAGTGAGTTATTTGTACTCAGTACTTTAATTTTAATGTTACTTGCACTCAGCACTGTAATTTCACTTATGTTTAGCAGGAAAGACAGATGAACAGTATACAATTTTGGGAATTTTTACAAGGGTTACTTGTTCAAATGTCAGATTATTGCAGTTTACAAGGTTTCCTAAGGTGTCCTAAAGCTATAAGGTAAGTATTACAGCTCTTAATGTAAGAGTCAATTTACTTCAGTTACAGGGGAAGGAGGCAACCACTCAAGTAGAAACAAAGAGCCCTATGGCTGACCAATATGGTGACCTGCTTAATTACAAAGCACTGTAAGTGAAAGCTTAACACATGCTTTTTGTGTGTGCAACCTACTCTGTTTAAATGTTGAGAGAAATTAATTGCAGTCCTGTAGACACTGTTTTGTAGGGAACTGTAGAGTTCATCTAGGAAAAGAGAAAAGCAGAGATTCTAGGGTAAGCATGAAGGCAACAACAGGCAGTTATTATATAATAATGCATTCAGAAAGGTTTGGTGGGGGGGGGGCAAAGTAGTATACTTCAGAATGAACTAAGATTTATAGCTAAGAAACCTAAGTAAGAGAGCAATGCAGTAAATAAACACTTGCCAGATTTTAAAGATATACCAGAAAAACTAAATCAATTATTCACAATTGTACAATTGGAAAATTGCCAGTAAAAGCACTTCAGGTATAGCTAGCCCAAGTTATTCAAGTCATAAAAGCACTTCTTCAATGTGTGAGTGCAATTTAAACATTACAAAAACACATGCAGTAAGGAGGAGCTCTGATTATACACTTTCTTTAGGTACAGGTTCAGTTTAAATACAAATATTACCACAGAAATTCAGTAAAGTCACTAGCTACTTATAGAGCATCTGAAAAAAAAATAGAGCAGTCTGTGCAGAATCAGAATTTAGCAGCAGGTCATTCACTTACGCAAAAAACAGTAAAAGATCCATACAATGAAGAAACTTACATTAAGTCACACCAGGTCAGCCAAGGGGGGAAGAGAGAGGGAAATCCTAAGCACCTAGATTTGAAAATGATGCCTGTACTGAATTACAGCAGTTTAACCTGTTTGAGGAAAGAGGGGGGGTGGGGGAAAAGAGAAGGCAGTAGGAGTGGTTACAGGGAATACCCTGATTGACTCAAGACACCACACCAGAGATAAGTTGAATGTAAAGGCCTAAAATCTGCACTCAGCACTGTGTTATTTGTACTCAGTACTTTAATTTTAATGTAACTTGCACTCAGCACTGTAATTTCACTTATTTTTAGCAGGAAAGACAGACCAACAGTATACAATTTTGGGAATTTTTACAAGGGTTATTTGTTCAAATGTCAGGCTGTTGCAGTTTACAAGGTTTCCTAAGGTGTCCTAAAGCTATAAGGTAAGTATTATAGCTCTTAATGTAAGAGTCAATTTACTTCAGTTACAGGGGAAGGAGGCAACCACTCAAGTAGAAACAAAGAGCCCTATGGCTGACCAATATGGTGACCTGCTTAATTACAAAGCACTGTAAGTGAAAGCTTAACAAATGCTTTTTGTGTGTGCAACCTACTCTGTTTAAATGTTGAGAGAAACTGATTGCAGTCCTGTAGACACTGTTTTGTAGGGAACTGCAGAGTTCAACTAGGAAAAGAGAAAAGCAGAGATTCTAGGGTAAGCATAAAGGCAACAACAGGCAGTTATATAATAATGCATTGAGAAACGTTCGGTGGGGGGGTAAAGTAGCATACTTCAGAATGAACTAAGATTTATAGCTAAGAAACCTGAGCAAGAGAGCAATGCAGTAAATAAACACTTGCCAGATTTTAAAGATATACCAGAAAAACTAAATCAATTATTCACAATTGTACAACTGGAAAATTGCCAGTAAAAGCACTTCAGGCATAGCTAGCCCAAGTTATTCAAGTCATAAAAGCACTACTTCAATGTGTGTGTGTGCAATTTTAACATTACAAAAACACATGCAGCAAGGAGGAGCTCTGATTATACACTTACTCTAGGTACAAGTTCTGTTTAAACACAAATATTACCACAGAAATTCAGTAAAGTCACTAGCTACTTATAGACCCTCTGAAAAAAATAGAGCAGTCTGTGCAGAATCAGAATTTAGCAGCAGGTCATTCAGTTACACAAAAAACAGTAAAAGATCCATACAATGAAGAAACTTACACTAAGTCACACCAGATCAGCCAAGGGGGGAAGAGAGAGGGAAATCCTAAGCAACTAGATTTGAAAATGATGTCTGTATGGAATTGTAGCAGTTTAACCTGTTTGAGGAAAGAGGCAGGGGTGGGGGAAAAGAGAAAGCAGTAGGAGTGGTTGCAGGGAATAACCTGATTGACTCAAGACACCACACCAGAGATAAGTTGAATGTAAGGGCCTAAAATCTGCACTCAGCACTGTGTTATTTGCACTCAGTACTTTAATTTTAATGTTACTTGCACTCATCACTGTAATTTCACTTATGTTTAGCAGGAAAGACAGACCAACAGTATAACATTTTGAGAATTTTTATAAGGGTTACTTGTTCAAATGTCAGATTATTGTAGTTTACAAGGTTTCCTAAGGTGTCCTAAAGCTATAAGGTAAGTATTACAGCTCTTAATGTAAGAGTCAATTTACTTCAGTAACAGGGGAAGGGGGCAACCACTCAAGTAGAAACAAAGAGCCCTATGGCTGACCAATATGGTGACCTGCTTAATTACAAAGCACTGTAAGTGAAAGCTTAACAAATGCTTTTTGTGTGTGCAACTTACTCTGTTTATATGTTGAGAGAAACTGATTGCAATCCTGTAGACACCATTTTGTAGGGAACTGTAGAGTTCAACTAGGAAAGGAGAAAAGCAGAGATTCTAGGGTAAGCATGAAGGCAACAACAGGCAGTTATTATGTAATAATGCATTCAGAAAGGTTTGGTGGGGGGGGTAAAGTAGTATAATTCAGAATGAACTAAGATTTCTAGCTAAGAAACCTAAGCAAGAGAGCAATGCAGTAAATAAACACTTGCCAGATTTTAAAGATATACCAGAAAAACTAAATTAATTATTCACAATTGTACAACTGGAAAATTGCCAGTAAATGCACTTCAGGTATAGCTGGCCAAGTTATTCAAGTCATAAAAGCACTTCTTCAATGTGTGTGTGCAATTTAAACATTAAAAGACACATGCAGCAAGGAGGAGCTCTGATTATACACTTTCTCTAGGTACGGGTTCAGTTTAAACACAAATATTACCACAGAAATTCAGTAAAGTCACTAGCTACTTATAGATCCTCTGAAAAAAAATAGAGCAGTCTGTGCAGAATCAGAATTAAGCAGCAGGTCATTCAGTTACACAAAAAACAGAAAAAGATCCATACAATGAAGAAACTTACACTAAGTCACACCAGGTCAGCCAAGGGGGGAAGAGAGACGGAAATCCTAAGCACCTAGATTTGGAAATGATGCCTGGACTGAATTGTAGCAGTTTAACCTGTTTGAGGAAAGAGGGGGGTGGGGGAAAAGAGAAGGCAGTAGGAGTGGTTACAGGGAATACCCTGATTGACTCAAGACACCACACCAGAGATAAGTTGAATGTAAGGGCCTAAAATCTGCACTCAGCACTGTGTTATTTGTACTCAGTACTTTAATTTTAATGTTACTTGCACTCAGCACAGTAATTTCACTTATGTTTAGCAGGAAAGACAGACGAACAGTATACAATTTTGGGAATTTTTACAAGGGTTACTTGTTCAAATGTCAGTCTATTGCAGTTTGCAAGGTTTCCTAAGGTGTGCTAAAGCTATAAGGTAAGTATTACAGCTCTTAATGTAAGAGTCAATTTACTTCAGTTACAGGGGAAGGAGGCAACCATTCAAGTAGAAAGAAAGAGACCTATGACTGACCAATATGGCGACCTGCTTAATTACAAAGCACTGTAAGTGAAAGCTTAACAGATGCTTTTTGTGTGTGCAACCTACTCTGTTTAAATGTTGAAAGAAACTGATTGCAGTCTCGTAGACACCGTTTTGTAGGGAACTGTAGAGTTCAACTAGGAAAAGAGAAAAGCAGAGATTCTAGGGTAAGCATGAAGGCAACAACAGGCAGTTATTATATAATAATGCATTCAGGAAGGTTTGGTGGGGGGACAAAGTAGCATACTTCAGAATGAACTAAGATTTATAGTTAAGAAACCTAAGTAAGAGAGCAATGCAGTAAATAAACACTTGCCAGATTTTAAAGATATACCAGAAAAACTAAATCAATTATTCACAATTGTACAACTGGAAAATTGCCAGTAAAAGCACTTCAGGTATAGCTAGCCCAAGTTATTCAAGTCATAAAAGCACTTCTTCAATGAGTGTGTGTGCAATTTAAACATTACAAAAACACATGCAGCAAGGAGGAGCTCTGATTATACACTTACTCTAGGTACAGGCTCAGTTTAAACACAAATATTACCATGGAAATTCAGTAAAGTCACTAGCTACTTATAGACCCTCTGAAAAAAATAGAGCAGTCTGTGCAGAATCAGAATTTAGCAGTAGGTCATTCAGTTACACAAAAAACAGTAAAAGATCCATACAATGAAGAAACATACACTAAGTCACATCAGCTCAGCCAAGGGGGGAAGAGAGAGGGAAATCCTAAGCACCTAGATTTGAAAATGATGCCTGTACTGAATTGTAGCAGTTTAACCTGTTTGAGGAAAGAGGGGGTGGGGGGAAAGAGAAGGCAGTAGGAGTGGTTACAGGGAATACCCTGATTGACTCAAGACACCACACCAGAGATAAGTTGAATGTAAGGGCCTAAAATCTGCACTCAGCACTCTGTTATTTGCACTCAGTACTTTAATTTTAATGTTACTTGCACTCAGCACTGTAATTTCACTTATGCTTAGCAGGAAAGACAGACCAGCAGTATACAATTTTGGGAATTTTTACAAGGGTTACTTGTTCAAATGTCAGTCTATTGCAGTTTGCAAGGTTTCCTAAGGTGTGCTAAAGCTATAAGGTAAGTATTACAGCTCTTAATGTAAGAGTCAATTTACTTCAGTTACAGGGGAAGGAGGCAACCACTCAAGTAGAAAGAAAGAGACCTATGACTGACCAATATGGTGAGCTGCTTAATTACAAAGCACTGTAAGTGAAAGCTTAACAAATGCTTTTTGTGTGTGCAACCTACTCTGTTTAAATGTTGAAAGAAACTGATTGCAGTCCCGTAGACACCGTTTTGTAGGGAACTGTAGAGTTCAACTAGGAAAAAAGAAAAGCAGAGATTCTAGGGTAAGCATGAAGGCAACAACAGGCAGTTATTATATAATAATGCATTCAGAAAGGTTTGGTGGGGGGGGGGGGAGTAACATACTTCAGAATGAACTAAGATTTATAGCTAAGAAACCTAAGTAAGAGAGCAATGCAGTAAATAAACACTTGCCAGATTTTAAAGATATACCAGAAAAACTAAATCAATTATTCACAATTGTACAACTGGAAAATTGCCAGTAAAAGCACTTCAGGTATAGCTAGCCCAAGTTATTCAAGTCATAAAAGCACTTCTTCAATGTGTGTGTGCAATTTAAACATTACAAAAACACATGCAGTAAGGAGGAGCTCTGATTATACACTTTCTCTAGGTACAGGTTCAGTTTAAACACAAATATTACCACAGAAATTCAGTAAAGTCACTAGCTACTTATAGAGCCTCTGAAAAAAATAGAGCAGTCTGTGCAGAATCAGAGTTTAGCAGCAGGTCATTCAGTTACACAAAAAATAGTAAAATATCCATACAATGAAGAAACTTACACTAAGTCACACCAGGTCAGCCAAGGGAAGAAGAGAGAGGGAAATCCTAAGCACCTAGATTTGAAAATGATGCCTGTACTGAATTGTAGCAGTTTAGCCGGTTTGAGGAAACAGGGGGTGGGGGAAAAGAGAAGGCAGTAGGAGTGGTTACAGGGAATACCCTGACTGACTCAAGACACTACACTAGAGATAATTTGAATGTGAGGGCCTAAAATCTGCACTCGTACTGTGTTATTTGTACTCAGTACTTTAATGTTAATGTTACTTGCACTCAGCACTGTAATTTCACTTATGTTTAGCAGGAAAGACAGACCAACAGTATACAATTCTGGGAATTTTTACAAGGGTTACTTGTTCAAATGTCAGGCTGTTGCAGTTTACAAGGTTTCCTAAGGTGTCCTAAAGCTATAAGGTAAGTATTACAGCTCTTAATGTAAGAGTCAATTTACTTCAGTTACAGGGGAAGGATGCAACCACTCAAGTAGAAACAAAGAGCCCTATGGCTGACCAATATGGTGACCTGCTTAATTACAAAGCACTGTAAGTGAAAACTTAACACATGCTTTTTGTGTGTGCAACCTACTCTGTTTAAATGTTGAGAGAAACTGATTGCAGTCCTGTAGACACCGTTTTGTAGGGAACTGTAGAGTTCAACTAGGAAAAGAGAAAAGCAGAGATTCTACGGTAAGCATGACGGCAACAACAGGCAGTTATTATATAATAAGGCATTCAGAAAGGTTTGGTGGGGGGTAAAGTAGCATACTTCAGAATGAAATAAGATTTATAGCTATGAATCCTAAGTAAGAGAGCAATCCAGTAAATAAACACTTGCCAGATTTTAAAGATATACCAGAAAAACTAAATCAAATATTCACAATTGTACAACTGGAAAATTGCCAGTAAAAGCACTTCATGTAAAGCTAGCCAAAGTTATGCAAGTCATAAAAGCACTTCTTCAATGTGTGTCTGCAATTTAAACATTAAAATACACATGCAGCAAGGAGGAGCTCTAATTATACACTTTCTCTAGGTACAGGTTCAGTTTAAACACAAATATTACCACAGAAATTCAGTAAAGTCACTAGCTACTTATAGACCCTCTGAAAAAAATGTGTGCAACCTACTCTGTTTAAATGTTGAGAGATACTGATTGCAGTCCTGTATACACCATTTTGTAGGGAACAGTAGGGAACAGTAGAGTTCAATCTGTTTAAATGTTGAGAGAAACTGATTGCAGTCCTGTAGACACCATTTTTTATGGAACTGTAGAAGTTCAATCTGTTTAAATGTTGAGAGAAACTGATTGCAGTCCTTTAGACACCATTTTGTAGGGAACTGTAGAGTTCAATCTGTTTAAATGTTGAGGGAATCTGATTGCAGTCCTGTCAACACCGTTTTGTAGGGAACTGTAGAGTTCAATCTGTTTAAATGTTGAGAGAAACTGATTACAGTCCTGTAGACACCGTTTTGTAGGGAACTGTAGAGTTCAATCTGTTTAAATGTTGAGAGAAACTGATTGCAGTCCTGTAGACACCATTTTGTAGGGAACTGTAGAGTTCAAACTAAGTCACACCAGGTCAGCCAAGGGGGGAAGAGAGAGGGAAATCCTAAGCATATAACCTTAAGAAGACACACTTCAAAGTTCTTGCCACCCTTTTCAAGTACTTATATGTGTTCACTTCCCAAATCAAGCAGGGCTGCACATGAAATCATCATCAACCCACTTTTTTCCCATTTTCTATATGGGGTTGTGGTGTTGTGTTAACTGTCACAATCTCTCTTGATTCAATGCCACACTCTTGCCTTCTTCAACACTCATGCCTAAATATCGCAGATCTTCTTTCACACAATCCATCTACCTCTTTGCTGGGCATCATTGTTTCCTCTTACCTTCCTGTCAGTCCCAAATCTTCTGTACCAGATTGTCTTCTGCTTTTCTTCACAAGTGTCTGAACAACTGTAATCTGTTCTCTTTTATCTTTTCTGCAATTGGAGCTACTTTAGTTTCTGCTCTTATATCCTCATTTCTTCAACTGTCACACAGTGTGCATCCTACCACCCTTCTCAGGCACTTCATTTCTATTGCCTCTAGCTTTCTCATCTTCTCTGCCTTTACTGCCCAGGTTTCTGTACCATACAGTAGTGCTGGTCACACCACTGTCTTGTACATCTTACATTTCAGCTTTTTTGGCATTCTTTTTTCATTCGCTACACCTGAGACTCTATGCCAGTTGGCTGCAGGCCCTCTGATTCTAGCTTTGACCTCTTCATTCAGACTTCCCTTCTTCTCAACCACCCCTCCCAGATACTCAAAGCTATTAACCTGTTCCACGGTCTTCCCTTCTACCTCACTTCTAAGCTTCTTCTGATTTCCCCAGTTGTTTGCCATTACCACTGTCTTATCTGTGCTTAGTTTCATTACATGTGCCTTGAGTTGCATTCTTTTCCCCTATCATTTGCTGAAGCTGTTGTTCAGAGTCTGCCTGTAATGCCACATCTTCTGAATGCAGCAACTTTGTTGATCTATCCCCTCTGACCTGTTTCCTAATGTAGTCCATAACAGAATGAACAGCAGTGTACTCAGAGCTGAACCCTAGTGCATACCCACTCTCACTGAGAATCCCACTGTGAGAATAAACACTATTTGTTCTAGAGTCATTGGGTCCTTGTACATAGCCAGCACTAATTATACCAATGTTTCTGGGACTTCAAACCTTCATAGTACTGCCCCAACCAGATTCTTGAGACCTTGTCATATGTTTCCTCCAAGTCTAGGAATGCCCAGTTGGACTCTTTTCTCATCTCTAGTGTCTTCTCAACTATCTGTCTCAATGCAAATATTGAGTCAGTTGTGTTCCATCCTGATCTGAATCCAAACTGCTCATCTCCCATCTTACTTTCTACTACTCAATCCATTTATCAATCACCCTCTCCAGAACTTTCATGCAATGTGACTGGAGTTTGATGCCTCTGTACTGCCCACAGTTGTGGATGTCCCATTTGTTCTTTTACACTGGCACAAGTATGCTTATTCTCCAGTCATTTGGGATACACCTTTTTCTTCACACTGATATGAGTGTCCTTAGGAGCCATTTCTCCCCATCTCACACAGCATCTTTATCATATCTGCTGTGACCTGTTCTGAGCCTTTTGCTTTCCATGACTTCATTTTCCTTAGTGCTATCCTTACTTCTTCTTGGGTGGGCAACCCTTTTTCTCTTATTGTAGGCTGTGTCTGGAGCAGTACAACTTCTGGGGGGTTTTCTTCATTCAGAAGCTGCTGGAAGTACTCCTTCCATCTGCTTTTGATGTCCTGTGGACCGGTGAGCAGGTTGTTGCTGGCATCCTATGAAGGGTATCAGGGTTGCACATAAAAATTCTGGTGTACATTTGTGTCTACCAGTCTAATTGTCAAGACTAGTCTTAACTTCCATCGTCTGGGAATACAATGAGTTTAGAACCTATCCCTCCAGTGAGCCTTGTTTATATGTTAGAATAGATTTAGGTCCTAGTATTGTGTTGGCAAAGTCAATGGTTTTGCAAAGAAATCAGATGTCAAATAGGACTGGATCCTTCATGGATCAAACAGTAAGACACATGTCATCTTAGATTAGCTGGTAGGCTACTTATTATAATGAGAGTTGTGCTAATTTATCAGGATAGTTGAAAGATTTAAAACCTTTAATTTTATTAGTTAAACATTACTGGAAACTTTCCACTGGAATGATATGCTTGGATTTGCGCATACAAAAGGAGACATTGTACTCAATAATGAGTCTGATAAGGGAAGACTACAGTGCTAGGATGACTTAGTTGTATTTTGAAGATATTCTCATGGAAATGAACTTGACCAGATATAAGGATCCTGACTATGGTGGAAAAATGATGGTTGAAAAAGAGCAAGAGAGTGTTATCCAGATAAGTGGCAAAGTCACTTATAACTATATTTGTCTGAAGAACAATACCACTTATAAGGAATAGCTTTTTTGTCAGATGCTACTATGCTGCAATGTTTTTCAATTAGCTTGAGACCATTTTCAGTACACCAAATATCAGCATATTCTAGCCCTTGTTGGAGCATTTTAGTATTAGTGGATTAGCAGATAACAGCAGCTAGCTTGCAGTCATTGGCAAACTTGGTCAACCACATTTTTTGGATATTGACTTGGATGTTTACAAAAATAATGCCAGACGTGTGAGGGCCAGGCATTGATCTCTGTAGTAGCCTCACTACTTACACTTTTACATTCAGAGAGGGTGCCAGCAACTTTCATATCTTGGGGCCTACTGGATTTCCAATTTGAAATCCAGAAGACAACTGAGAGATTTACATTAAGTTTGTCTAATTCCTCAATAATACCAACATGGGGGATAGTGTCAAAAGTCTTGGCCAAGCCAAGATAGGCAATATGCACATAGTGACCACTCTCCACAACCTCCGTAACCTTCTCAAAGCAATTTACTAAGTTCTGCAAAATTGACCTGCCTTTCACAAACTGAACTTAGTGGAGTCAAGATCAGTTAAGTTGCCTATCTCTGCATAAATGTTCTGCAATGATATATTTCTTGTTTTTTTTTTTTTTTCAAATAAATCTTCTGCAGCTGATGGACATATAATTACCTACGTCTGTAGAGAGACATCTCTTGTGTAGGGGAGTCACAGTGGCTGTTCTCTAGGCTCAGACACAAAACCTGTGGATAGGTTGATGTTAAATAGTTTGGGTAGAGGCATGTATATTTGCCACTTATACAAATGTAGTCTGGTATACATCTGGTCCCAGAGAATTATTATTTTTAGCCTCTGATAGGGATTCTAAGACTTTTTCCAAGGTGATTTCGGGAGGAAACTGTATTTTTAGGATTAGTGTGGGCAACATTGTGAATAGGTGAAGTAAGGTTAGCATTATATGTGTTTGTTTGAATATTAGCTTTAATCCTTGGGATCACAATGTGTGATATTATTAAGAATGATCCTAGTGCATTGTTGGATATTATTCCTTAATTTCCTGACATAAGTGAAAAAAGATCTGTAGCAACGTTAAGTTCATACTCTGCTTCTCTGCTTTATATTTTCTAATAATGCTCTTAAGTTACTTGCTGGCATTTGTCAGTGTAGTCTTTAGGTGGGTGGGGTGAGGATTTTAATAGCTTTTCATTATTTTCCTTTTTTTACTCATGTTGTTCATTAGTATGGAAGTTCCACCAAAGAAGTTTATTCCTAAATTTCCATTATATTTAAGGAAGATGGCTATGCACTTTTCTAGAAATATATCAATTGGGCCCATTTGCAGGTAGCTGTTGAGAATTTTATTTATTTATTTCTATTTTATTTATTCTGTCTCAACTGGATTAGTCCCACTAGGCTGGTGACCTCTTTTCAGGGGAGACCTGAGATGGTATTTATACTACAAGAGGAAATTTGCCCAAGGCATCAGGGAACTTTGCCTACTCATCATTGTTGTGAGTAGGACCAATTTTGCATGAGCATTTTCTGTTTCCAGAAAAGAGAAACAGGGAGGCAGATGTAGAGAGAAAGAGAAAATGGAATAGTGGGAGAAACTGAGACAAAAGCCAATATCAAGACTGGAGAATGTGTGCAAGATTCTGATGAGATGTTTCAAAGAAATCTGTTTGAGGAAGAGAAGCTGGCAAATAATGGATGTATAATTACAACCCTCCAGTTGAGATAGCTGTGGGATGATTCAGTTAAAGAAATGGCGATGTACAGTGAGCCAGAAAATGAAGGAGATGTTTCCTGTAGGGAAATTATGGAGAAAATGCAAAAGGAGGATGCAGAGACAATCCTGAAGAATAGTAGTGAGATGGAAAATAAAACATATGCAGCGAAAGTAAAAGAACTCAAAATGTCTGTAGCAGAAAAGAAAAAGCACAAGAAAATGAAAAAAAGAAGTACATGGTAAGAATTCAAAGTAAAAAAGACAAAGAAATGGGCAGGTATGAAGGCTGGGACAATTTAATAGCTCCTTTGGGTGTAAAAGCACATGAGGTAAGAGCATTTATTCTTATTAACAAAGACATTTTTGTGACATTATATTTGAGATTGTTTTTTCAATGGAAAATTTTCTTGGAGGATATGAAAAACAGAAAGGTTATGACCCATGGAATCTTTATATGATAAAAGCATTTAATAGGGAAACAAAAAAGAAAATCCATGTACAATTTCAAACAGAGGTAGAAAGAAAGATTTTGAAAGGACATCTGAAAATGTTATGTAAAGAATTACTGGACATTGCAAAAGTTTATGTTAAAAGGGGTTTATGGACTACCAGAGGGGATTTAATATTGTGCTAAATATAGAAAGAGAAAAAATTATACATATATTAAGCATGATAAATGTAGAGATGAATATGGGCATCATAAAATAATGAGGACAACCCAAAACATGTTTTTTTTTATGAAAAACAAGGAAATTTAATAAGTAACTGTGATAAAAGAAAATTTTATATTTCTGAGCAAATGGGCCATGATGAAAATAAATGTGAATTGAAATATTATAAATATAACAAAATGGGGCATTTTTGGATGGATTGTAAAAATGAAAATAAGAGTAAGGGAACAGAAAAAAAAAAAAAAAGAGAAGAAAATGAACAAAGAGAAGATATTTTAAAAAGTTTTAGAAATAGAAGAAAAATTAGATGAGAAAAAATAAATAATGAAAAAGACCTGAATTGGGAGGGGTTCACTACAGAATCCCGAAATACTGAAATCCCGAATTTCAGTATTTCAAAATTCTATAGCCGAAAGCTTGAAATCCCGAAACCTCATAACCACGAAATTTAAAATCGCGAACCTACAATACAAATACACCACACACATACATATACACACAATGTCCCCCCAAAATCAAACATACAATCCTACACTACAGACAAGCAGGGGGCAAGCCCCCCTGCATCCCCAAGTGGGAGGCTGTGCCCACCACACCCCCTACTTATGTATACTAACTCCGAGATTGCACAATCACACACACAAAGGTAACTCACACCCACACATTTCACAGCCCCTTGCACATACACATATCACAGCCAAAACACACACTAACATGCACTAAAGCCCCTAACCAACACAGTCATACATACGTACCTGAACTTACACTATCCACTCACACACAGCAACACCAGAAGCTCTGAACTTCAGTATTTCAAATTTCGTGCTTCTGGTGTTTCAGGATTTCAAGGCTTCGGTGTTATAATTTTGAAATACTGAAATTCGGGATTTCAGAATTTTGAAATTATGTAGAGGACCCATTGGGAGATAGCAAAAGAAAACAGGAATTCTATTCATTAAAGGGTAAAAGACAGAAAAAGAAAATTTAAAGGATCAAGTACAAAAGAAAAAAGAAAGGAAATGGTTGAAAAAGAATATATTCATCTAATGGTTGGGGTTAGTATAATGTCTGAGGTGTTTGACTCACAGACATACAGTATTTGATTCTCACCTTTGGGAGGGAAATTGGTTAGGTTTAGAATGGCCCAGTAAGGCAGCCAGCCTAGTAATTAGCTATGAATCTAAGAGAAAGAGAAATTTTTAGAGTGCTTTCAGTAAATATGAATAGTATTAAGAAGAAGGAGGATTTTGGAGTGGTGTAATACATCTGATGTAGATATAATTATATTAAAAGACAACACAAGATCTTTAACAAATGAAAAAAGTTTGCAAGCAGAGAAGCTATGGAGAGGAAAGATAATCAGGAGTTTGGGGAATGAGAGATTTCTGGAATAGCCATATTCTATAGAAATACAGTAAATATATTGGATGTAACTTCAGCAAAAATGGGAAGATTAATGATTGTACATTTAAAATGGAAAGAACAAGTATATAGAATTTTAACTTTCTATGCTTATACTAATTGTAAAGAAAAGGGAAGCTTATTTTGTCAGATTTTGGACTATGTAGTGATAAATATTAACGTATTACTTTAATTATGATTTAAGAGGCAAGCATAAAAAAGGAATGATATAAGAAAGATGTTAGAAGTTGTAAGATGTGGTAAGTTAAAACTTTGAGACAAAAATTCATGGGCTTAGAAAAGGGATATGTATAGAACTAAAACAAATTATTTTGTAGTATTAAAAAGTTTAGTTGTAGAAGAAGGAGAAGTAGTTAAAACAAGATTTTCTGATCATCTTGCAATATGGCTAGAGATGAAGTAAACTAAGGAATATATAAAATAGGCAAAGGAATAAAAAGGATAAATGGGAAAGCATGGAATGAAGAAGGAAGAAAAGAAATTATTAATGCCGCTATGGAAAGTTTATATTACGATGAGAACATTTTATAAAAATTGTTCTAAATGGTGGATGATATTTAAGGAAAATATAAAAAAGTTCTTACAGTGGCAATATGATATGAGAAAAGCAGAGAAAGAAAAAATATAAAACATGTAACAATGCATTGGAATATTTACACCATAATGATAGAAAGTACTTCAACAAAGAAAAAAATTATATGAATGAAATCAGGAAAAAATACAAAAAATGTTATTTAAGCAAAGATATTTTTACAAAGAAAAAGAGAAGTATTGATTACTTAAACAGATTAGTAAAGCAAGACGGTAATGTAATGAAAGAAATAAAAAAAATGTAAAAGGAGAACCAGAAATAATGCGGGAAAAGATTATGAAATGTTAGTACAAAATGTACAAGAAATATTTAAAAAAAGAAGATAATGAAAAAAAACATGAAAAGTAAAAAAGTTAAAAAAAAAAATTAGGAGTTGGAAAGGGAGATTTCTTTATATGTGTTAGATAAACTATTAGAACAATTAAATATAGATGTGGCTTCACAACCAGATGGACTAGATTATGAAATGTATAAAAATGTAAGGAACTGGTGAAAAAATATACATTTTTTTTAAAGATTTTGAATGAATGTTTAAGTGAAGGTTTTATGTATAAAGAATTATGTAGTGGAATACTTAATTTAATATGAAAGAAGGAAGACTGAAGACAATTTAAAAAAGCCCAATAGTATTGAATAATAATAAGATCTTTATGAAAATAATACAAATAAGATTTGAAACTAAAATGGAAAATATTATGCAAAATAGTATGTATACTATAAAGGGGAAAGGTTATCAAGCATTATTAATGATAGATAAATTGTGGATGATACTATGAATAGAAAAGAAGAGAAAATCATGATGGGAGACCATAATAAGGCATCTGATACAATTGGATATGAAATCTTATAGGTAATAATTAAATAATATAAGTGAGAAAGTGGGGAAATTATGTGTCTGCATATAGTAATAAAGTAAAAATACATGTAAATAGCTGGTAAAGCCAAGAGATTCATATGAAAAGTAGTGTAAGACAGGGATGCCCAATGAATTGTATACTCTTTGTAATAGTTATGAATGTGATAGTATGTGAAATAAATTACAAAATGAAGGCAGGAGGGTATATAACACCTGAAGGGATAGGAATTCCAGTCATGTTAACATATGCAAATAACAAACTGTAAAAATGGTACAGCATAATTAACATATAACAAGAACCATGCAGAAAAAATGCCACTGAGGATCCAAAATAGTAAAATAAAGAATTTCAATAACAAGAATGAGCTCTTTCATCACTCTATGGAGATGTCAATATACACAAATGACATTATAACAACTGCAAAAAAATAAATGTGGATAAAAGAAGCAATAATTTGCACAAATGACTGCCTGATAGGGATTTCTTTAAATAAAGACAAAAGTAAATGTTTAGGTGATATAGAAAAGATATGGGGCATATATTTATAATGAATGAAATATCTGTGTTAGGTATAACATTTGGGAATAAAGATTCAAATAGAATTCAATGGGAAAAACAATAGAAGACATAAAACAAACCTATCTTTTTTGAAGATCATATAAATTATCATTCAGAAAAAAGTATTATTTGATAAATTCAGTATTGATTGGAAAAATAGCATACTTAGCAAGTATATTTATGTTGCCAACGGTATTTGCAAATGGATTATTGCAGCTATGTTTTCATTTATGTGGAGTTCTGGATTAAACCCATTAAAAAGAGAAGTTTTCTATGTAAATAAAGAGGAATGAGGGTTAGGGTTAATTAACCCATTGGCATATGCTGCTTCATTAAATTTGTACAAAGTGTTAACATGAATAAATGAAATAGATGAGAGCTTATTTATAAAGTTGTATAAATATAAGCATGATAAATTTGGGGGTATTATACAAAATAGTATATAATTGAAGAAATAAATGTTATCAAGAAAAATACTTTTGTGGAAGATAAAAAACTGATGATATAGAAAAAGAAAGAAAAGTGTAGTATAAGAATGTAATGAAAAAATACTATGTAAAACCATGGGAAAATCTAACAGATGAAAAAAAAATGAAAGCCATAAAAATAAGGAAGTGGTGTAATAATAAAGTAGAATGTCAAGATTTTTTTTGTGGAGACAGTTAATAGATAAATTACCAGTAAAAGGAAATATACCATATAAAAAGAAAAGTGATAGAATATGTTTACATTGTCAAGAAGAAGAAACTACTGAGCACATGTTTTTGAAATATAAAAGAGTAAAACTCTTATGAGGAATAAGATTTTTTCGAAAATATAAAAAAGTGGATAAAATAAACATGGATATTATTAAATATTGATATTATAAGAATAGAAGTAAAACATATGTTAAAAGAATAGATAAAAAGTTGTTTTGTGTCATATGGGTTATATGGAATGAAAAAATAATAATGACAACAGAAAAAGAAGAAAGATATCACACACCACAATTCCCTTTCCTGTTGAAAGAACACTATGAACACAAATATTAGATTAGCGCTTTTGCTCCCTTTAATGATTACAACAGAAATTCATCAGATAAAACAGTGATCTGTATTCCACATCTTTATACCAAGACAAACCAATCATGTAACTTTATTAATTAAACCCCTTTTTAATTTAAAGGTATATTAAAAAGCACGTTAAAATCTCATGAGTACTTTATTGACAAAACTGCATATAAAAATACATTGAAAAATGTTAAAAATGATAAAATGATGTAAAACTCTAGGACTGGTTAATCACAGGCTGACCATCAATAGTAGAATGCTTAAACTCTATCTGCCTTTAATGATAGTAGACTGCTAACAGAGATCCTATCATTCATTTCTGAAGTTTGTGCTCCGTTCAAGAGTACCTGCCAATATCTCTCTCTCTATTCTACATAGGAAGACCAATTTCTTCCCTTATCATTTCTGGCCACCTTTTCTAAAATACAAAATACAATATTTTTTTTTAATTCTTACAGTAAGTACTATGTCTATAAAGCATTAGAATTGCCTTTTTTCTTAATTAGATATACATGTTGATATATGCTTTTTCTTAACTGATTCTCAGTCTTTGCTCTGTAAAAGGTGGTGCATGATGAACAAAAGACAACATACACTACTCCCCATAGTGTTACAATCAAAGTTGCCTTGTACTGACAGAACTTTATTGTAATATCCGATAACCATGTCATTTGTTTCATAAATGTATCTACACTCTTTATATGCATTGCACTTCTTCATTCTTCGGTACTGAGTCTTGATATTCCCTAAATTCTTATTTTATCTGTCAGTCAACCCAAATGCACCAAAAACTCCACTTCATTTCCTTTCTATTATATGCCTGGTAGTTGTATAATGTTGATCAAAAGTTAATACACAACAAATAGAACTAAGGACATCCTTCTTATTTACAGTAAGATCATTGTCTGGATGTCTCAATGATGTTGCATACATTGTTGATCTATCCTTTAACACTAGGAATTCTTGTTTGTCTAACAAAGATCAACATTCTTGAACTACCAGGCATATAATAGAAAGGAATTGGAGTAGAGTTTTTGGTGCATTTGAGTTGACTGACAGATTAGGACAAACTCCTAGGACTGTATTTAGGAAGGGGAAGGAATATGAAAAATATTTTTGAGAAAAATAAAAATTTAGGGAATATCAACACTCATTATGGAAGAAAGAAAAGGTGCAATGCATGTAAAGAGGGTAGATGCATTTATGAAACAAATAACATGGTTATTAGACATTACAATAAAGTCCTCTCAGTGCAAGGCAACTTTGATTGTAACACTAAGGGAGTAGTGTATGTTGCCTTTTGTTTATCTTGCAAAGCCTTTCACATAGGAAAGACTGAGAATTAGTTAAGAAAAAGGATATATCAACACGTATATGCAATTAAGAAAAAATGCAATTCTAATGCCTTATATAAACAAAGTACTAACTGTAGCAATTTTAAAAAAATGTATTTTGCATTTTAGAAAAGGTGTCCAGAAATAATAGGGGAGGAAACCGGTCTTCCTATTTATAATACAGAGAGAGATATTGGCAGGTACTGTTGAATGCAACACAAACTTCAAAAATTAACAATAGGATATCTATTAGTAGTCTGCTATCATTAAAGGCAGATAGAGTTTAAGCATACTACTGTTCAGCTTGTGATTAACCAGTCCTAGAGTTTTACATCACTGCAACATTGTTTAACATTTTTCAATGTATTTTTATATGCAGGTTTGTCAGTAAAGGGCTTATGAAATTTTAACGTGCCTTTTAATGTACCTTTAAATGGAAAAGGGTTGTAATTAATAAAGTTACAAGACTGGTTTAACTTGATATAAATAGGTGGAATATGAAAGACTATTTTATCTGATGAAATTCCATTGTAATCATTAAAGGAACAAAAGTGCTAATCTAATACCAGTGTTTGTGGTGTTCTTTCCACCGGAAAAAGAATTACAGTGTGTGATATTTCTCTTTTTTGTGTGTTGTCATTGTTTTTTGGAACTATTGGACTTTGAAATCCTCCTGTGGTGGACAGAACATGGAAGAGAGAACTGATAAGTTACATTTTGGTGATACATCGGTGATAAAGAAGACAAAGGAACAGGTAATATGCAAGCAAACCCCAATGAGGACAATGTGAGTTTGACTCAACTTATTTCCTTACTGAAAATGGTTAATTCTAAAATGGACTCTGTTGTTTCACAAGATAAGAATAATGCACTGAATAATTCAAATGTAGCTTTAAATATACATTTTTCATTGAAGAGAGTCGATATACAACAATACCTTCCTTACTTAGAGGCATTAACCTAAGGACTTAATATAATTGGGAAACAGTTCAATAAGGAAAATACATGATTGGAAGGCAGTGTTTCATATTCTCCTAGCAATGGTGACTTCCTACAATGGTTAAATTGAGATTTTCTGTTGACCAACGGTAACCTAAAACAGGTTTCCAATTCAAAGGAAGAACCACTACACAATTTTAAATAGAAGACTTATAAACTTGAGAAATTGTTTAAAAATTACAGAGGGCTACAGCTTAATAACATCTTTTCTGAAGACTACATTAGATTGCAGTGGGTAACAAATGGGCTGAGACTTTACAAATTCCTGAACAATATACAGAATGGTTCCCTTATGCACCATGAAATTCTTGAATTGTTTGACCACACTGGGCTGGATTTTATGAGATTACTCATTAGTGATAATCAATGGATGATGGTAGACTTAAAACAAGAAATCCTTTCAATGTAACATGAAATTACAGAGGATCTCCTTTTTCCTTTTAACAAAGAATTTTACAAAGTTGTTTTTAACTGAGTGGAACAACATGTGGAGACAATAAAAAGAGAAAGGAGAAGAAACTTGTATGGGACCATGAGAATTATGAACAAAAATGGGTATATCCTTTACCCAAGAGTAGTTCTGTTAACACAGAGTTTCTTTTGTGGAGATGGACGACATGGTAATACAACAGACCTCTGATGAGTCAAATCAGCAAGAGGTATTCTATGTAGAGGAGGAGACTAATTTACGATGGGATTTTCCCCCCTTCAAAGGAGACCAGTGAGACTGAGGAACAAATCTGTTTTCCAGATACAACAACAAGTACTGTATTTAAGGAATCAGCAGCAGAACTCTCTACATCAGGTAAAGGGCCAACAGAGAAGAAAGGAGAAAGCAGTTGTTTACTACCAACGGTAAGAGACACTATTAGTGATTTTTCAGATGTTGTTTAGGAATATGATGGACTAAAAATTTACAACTACAGTGACATTTTAATAACTGAAAAGCATGGAACACTGCTTTCTAGACGTTTCAATTTTATACCTCATTGGAAAGCCAATATGGTTGAAAATATTTTGGACATAAAAATGTTTGCCAGAAACATTAATTTTAAATTATTGTTAGATAACAACAAAACTGTTATTGATAATGCACCAAAAGGACTTTATGGGAGCAGTACTTATGAACCCCCTTTATTAACCTTTGTAGCCTTATTTAAAAATTGTGTAAATTAGATATTAGATCAGCTTATTTTAATGCTTCAAAGCTTAAGGAATTCAATGTAAGGAAGAGCAGGAGACACTATTGGAATTAATCAATAATAGTACAGTCAGGATTATGAAACCTGTCAAAGGAGAGGGGTTGTTATAATGGACCAGCATGACTCATCATCATCTTTTGGCTGTTCCCGTTAGGGGTCACCACAGCGGATCACCTGTTTCCATTTCTTCCTGTCTTCTGCATCTTGCTCTGTCACACCAACCACCTGCATGTCCTCTCTCAACACATCCATAAACCTTATCTTAGGCCTTCCTCTTTTCCTGTTACCTGGTAGCTTCATCCTTAGCATCTTTTTCCCAGTATACTCAGCATCCCTCCTCAGCACATCCAAAGCAATGTAATCTTGCCTCTCTGGCTTTGTCTCCAAACCTTCCAACCTGGGCTGATCCTCTAATATACTTATTCCTAATCCTGTCCACCCTCATCACACCCAGTGCAAATCTTAACATCTTTAACTCTGCCACATCCAGCTCAAACTCCTGCCTTTTTGTCAGTGCCACTGTCTCCAACCCATATAACATAGCTGGTCTCACTACCCTCTTGTAGACCTTCCCTTTCACTCTTACAGGTACTCGTCTGTCACAAATCACTCCTGACACTCTTCTCCACCTACTCCATCCTGCCTGTACTCTCTTCTTCACCTCTATTCCACACTCACCTTTACTTTGAACTATTGACCCCAAGTATTTAAACTCATCCACCTTCGCCACCTCTACTCCTTGCATCCTCACCATTCCTCTATCCTCCCTCTCATTCACACACGTATATTCTGTCTTAGTCCTGCTGACCTTCATTCCTCTTCTGTCTAGAGCATATCTCCATCTCTCCAGGGTCTTCTCCACCTGTTCCCTACTCTCACTACACATCACAATGTCATCTGCAAACATCATAGTCCACGGGGACTCCTGTCTGATCTCGTCTGTCAACCTGTCCATCACCATTGCAAATAAGAAGGGGCTCAGAGCTGATCCTTGATGTAACCCCACCTCCACCTTAAACGCATCCGTCACTCCCACCGCAGACCTCACCGCTGTCACACTACCCTCGTATATATCCTGTATCACTCTTACATACTTCTCTGACACTCCTGACTTCCTCATACAATACCACAACTCCTCTCTAGGCACCCTGTCATATGCTTTCTCTAAGTCTACAAAAACACAATGCAACTCCTTCTGACATTCTCTATACTTCTCCATCAATACTCTCAGAGCAAACATCACATCTGTAGTGCTCTTTCCTGGCATGAAACCATACTGCTGATCACTAATCATCACGTCCCTTCTTAACCTAGCTTCCACTTGACTATATTGCTAAAATGTTTGATTTTTTTATAAAACAGTGAGCATTTTATAACAACTTCTTTGAATGAGGTAAACATATCTAGTCACAGACTGGATTTAATATTAGAGGAATCGTTCCTGGAATATAATTTTAGCCCAGAAAAAATGAATTACTTGAAAGTACAGAATACTTTACTTCCCTCTTTTTCTGGGATCACCAAAATCCACCTGTGAGACCTATAGTATAGGCAAGAGGCTCTAAAACTGAGTCCATAGCTTAGCTCACTGACCACCACTTAAAAGAATTTTTTGAGGATCGAGACCATGTACTTAAAGATTCCTGGCACTTGTTAAGTTGTTTGGCTAAACTTAACTATAATGAGAATGTCATTTTCTGTAGTTTAGACATAAAGGATTTATTTATGATTATATGACACAAGGAGGGTATTGAGTTCGTTAATGAAGCCCTGGGCTTAGGTTAGAGAATTTTCCAATATTCAATTTATGTTTTATCTACTTTAATGGATTTAGTTTTAAAGAACAACTTCATCTGGTTTCAAGGTGAATACTTTAAACAGATTGGGGGGTTGTGATGGAGGCAGTAGCAGTCCTGATGTTTGCAAACATACTATTGTGGTTATGGGAAACTAAATTTGTTTTTGAGTCAACATATCAGAAATGTATATACAAATATTATAGGTTTTTGGGTGATATTCTTATTTTGTGGGATGGTGATGCCCACACAATTCCACAGTTTATCGATTATATCAATAATACCACCAATTTGTTGTCATTTACATATACTGTGGATAAGGAAAGTTGTAATTATTTGAACATCCACCTTTACAAAAATAGGGAACACAATTGCTATGAGTCATCCATTTACAGAAACCTACTTACTTGAATAATTTCCTACATTATGAAAGTAATCATCCACACTGGCAAAAAAGAATTTGATAAGGGTCCAGATGATAAGACTTTCAAGACTTGTAATGGATGATGAAAAGCTGCGAAAAGAACTTTTTATATTGAAGAAAATATTCAAAGAGAGAAACTACCCCCATCTTTGTTAGACAAACAAGACTTCCTAGTGTTAAAGGATATATCAACAACAAATGCACCATTATTGAGACATTTAGACAATGGCCTTACTGTAAATATGAAGGATCTCTTTAGTTCTACTTGCTGTGTATTAACTTTTGATCAACATTATTCATCTACCAGGCATATAACAGAAAGGAAGTGCAGAGGAGTTTTTGGTGTATTTCGGTTGACTGACAGATTAGGACAAACCCCTAGGACTGTATTTAGGAGGCTTAGGAATATGAAAAATATTTTTGAGAAAAATAAAAATTTAGGGAATATCAACAGTGAAAAGGGGCAATGCATGTAAAGACTGTAGATACATTTATGAAACAAATAACATTGTTATCGCATATTACAATAAAGTCTTGGCAGTACAAGGCAACTTTGATTGTAACACTAGGAGAGTAGTGTATGTTGTCTTCTGTTTATCATGCGCTGCCCTTTACATAGGAAAGACTGAGAATCAGTTAAGAAAACGGATATATCAACATGTATATACAATTCAGAAAAAAGACAATTCTAATGCTTTATGTAGACATAGTACTAACTGTAGCAATTTTTAAAAAAATTGTATTTTGCATTTTAGAAAAGGTGGCCAGAAATGATCGGGGAGGAAATTGGTTTTCCTATTTAGAATCCAGAGAGACATATTGGCTGGTGCTGTTGAATGCAGCACAAACTCCAAGTATTAACGAAAGGATATCTATTAGTAGTCTGCTGTCATAAAAGGCAGATAGAGTGTAAGCATTCCGCTGTTGGGGTCAGCTTGTGATTAACCAGTCAGTCCTAGAGTTTTACATCATTTTATCATTTTTTTTAACATTTTTCAATGTATTTTTATAAGCAGTTTTGTCAGTAACTTAAGATTTTAATGTGCCTTTTAATGTACCTTTAAATGGAAAAGGGTTTTAATTAATAAAGTTACATGATTGATTTGTCTTGGTATAAATAGGTGGAATACAAAACACTATTTTATCTGATGAAGTTCCATTGTGATCATTAAAGGGAATAAAAGCACTAATCTAATATCCATGTTCATAGTGTTCTTTCCACGGGAAAGGGAATTGTGGTGTGTGAATGAAAGAATAAATGAAATTATGTTTAATGATAAATGGATTTTAGCAATAATATTAAGTACAATCAGATGGTGGTTATGGAAATAGGAGAGGGAGTCTAATAGGGATGAAATATTAGTATGATTGTAAGGAAAATTATGAATATGTTTAAATATATTTGTATATCTATATATTTGTACATTTGTAAATATTTGTAAATATATAAATATGTTGTAAATAAGAGTTCTTTTTTGCGTATAAATAAAGGACCCTACTTTTTGATAGGTGCTGTGGAATGTTGTATTTCCACCTGCGCTACCACTCTCCCAAGCAGATGGGACATGGTTTAAAGCTTCGTCTGAAGGATGATACACTCAGAAGTCCAACACCCTAGTAATACTGCACTGCAGTGTCAACAATCCAAACACCTGGAGTGCAAATACAACTCACAGCCTTCCAGACTTCCAGCACCAAAGGTGAGTGTGCTACTCACTGGTCACTGACACTGACATTTTGGCAGAATTTTGCATAGGTCTTCTGCAAAGTATGTTTGCCCTTGAGAAGTCTCTGAAGATGGTCTCATCTGGGGGGTTAAGATAGTACAACTAGGCCTGAAAGAGAAAATAACTGATTTGTGGTCATATTTAACTGGGGATGTGGAGATGCAGGGTAGAGTACAGGTAGGGGGAGGAGATAGTTAGGTAAGGGACAGGTATAGGAATATCTGTTATGTATGTACAGTATACTCTGTATCAGCAACATTTAGAATGCAGTGGTGCAGCAGTTGCATTGCCACCTCACAGCAAGAGGTTCTCTGGTTCAATTCTTGACTGGAGTGCATTTTGTGAGGAGTCTGCATGTCCTCCCTGTGTTTGTGTGGGTTTCCTCCGGATGTTCTGGTTTCCTTTCACATTTTAAAGACATATGTCTGGAGCATTTCTCCCTGGGCCTCTGCTGAAAATTGGCTTCATTCCAAGTCGGACTTTCCCAGTAAATAAATGTTAAATAAATAAATGGATACATCCACAGTATCTAGTATATTAGGAACAGACCAAACATGGTGAGTGTGGTCATATTTAACCATAGATGAGGAGATCTGGGATGGAGTACAGGTTGGGGGAGTAGTCTGATAAGGGGCAGAAACAGAGATAACTGATATTTTTGTTTACTTCATGTCAGCAAAAATTAGAACTATTATGCAATGGATAAATCCACACAGTATAGACTAAATTAGAAATAGACCCCAAATGGTGAATGTCAGAATCATTGCTGTAGATGAAATCCATAGGTTAGTACTAGGCTAACTGCCTTTGTGGGCCATTTTAAGGCTAGCTAATTACTCGGTGGGAAAATCAAACGCTGCCCTTTGTGTCAGTAAAGTAAACACCTTAACCATTATGCCAATCCAGACTCATCAGCTTCAGAGTTTCCAAATAACATTAATATAAACTATAAATATAGATAGAAATATATATATAAACTACCTATACACAGTTAATATACCTATCTCATAATGTTAGCTACAATGCAACCCTTTAATTCAGTGCATAAAGGGAAGCTGCTATAATTATTAAAATTCAAGATTTTACCACAGATCATCAAAAGTAGATTAGATAATGTAGTGTGTATTACAAATATCAGGAATTTAAAAACAGGTAGAAATAAAACAAAAGTATATATATATATATATATATATATATATATATATATATATATATATATATATATTTATTGAGTAAGTTTAATGGAAAAGGAATATACAAAGGTGGTTTCTTAGACATGTCTGTCTCTTTGGTGTTTAAGCACAGAGGGTTGCAGCTATGAATTGCTAATCTTATCCCATTTCTTTTCATCTCCATTTGTAAATGGTGTGACTATGAGTCAGTCATATAACCAAAGTGTACTCTCACGCCACCTCTGAAAGCTGGCAATTGTGCCTGTTGGACGTAAGTAGTCCACCGAACAATAAATAAAAATATAGTGGCAATATGCAATACAAGCCCAATAATGTCAGTAAACACTCAGCAGAGAGTAGTATACATAGCATATAAAGTGATAAAGGATAACTGGCATATTATGAGAGATCCAAATGTGATGAAGTCAAGCAGTCATCAATGAAAATCTATTTTTATTTGTGGATGAAGCTTCTTCTTCTTCTTCTTTCGGCTGCTCCCGTTAGAGGTTGCCACAGCAGATCAACTGTTTCCATTTCTTCCTGTCATCTGCATCTTGCTCTGTCACACCATCCACCTGCATGTCATCTCTCACCACATCCATAAACCTTATCATTGGCCTTCCTCTTTTCCTGTTCATAGGTTCATAGGTTCATAGGTTCATACTAGGCTATCTGCCCTAGGGCATTTATAAGCCTAGCCAGAATGTGTTTGGCTTTCGCCACCCATTTTAAATTTATTTTGCTATGCCCTTTTTCGAGGTTAGTATACTGTGCCACTGTCTAACAGTGACACAGAAGTGATACCCGGGGTAAACCTACGATCTCCCATCCACTCATCAAGATTCCTCTTGAAGAGTGTCAATGAGGGACTCTGCCTAACCTGGACTGGGATTTTATTCCAGAGTGAAGGGAGCCTCTGGGTTATGAATCTGTCCCTCCAGCATGTCCTATTTATTTCAGTGCTGAGGTTCAAGTCTCGAGCGCATAGCTCGATGGGATTTGGATTTTCTGAGGTGCAGCATGTCCATTAATTCCGGGTTGGACATGGCTTTATACGTCAGGCACAGATCACCTCTGAACAGGCGGTATGCCACTGAGTAGAGCTGGAGTTTCTTTAACCGGGCAGCATATGGCATCTGTTTGAGCCCTTTGATCCTCTTGGTGAGGTACTTTTGGGGTCTTTCCAGTTGCTGCAGGTGTCTGGTAAGGTACATCCCAAAAGGGGCATTGTACTCAATTATGGGCCTGATGAGGGATGAGTAAAGAGACACGATGACGTCCCCTGATCTAGATGTGAATCCCTTCATGATTAGGTGGGCTATATAAAATGTTTTTCTAACCACTTTGGCCACGTGGTTGTCAAATGAGAGATTGCTATCAACTTGGCTCCCCAGGTCCCTAATTACTTCTTCTGTACTTAATGGATTACCACCTATGTGGTAATTTGTGGGCACTTTGTTTTTGCCAAAGGGGATGACTATACACTTTTTGGCATTTAGCTTGAGGCCATGGCTCTGGCACCAGTTGTCTGTTTCTATGAGGCCCTTTTGGAGGATGCTTGTGTCGGCTGGAGAGTCGATTATGGCACCCAGTTTGCAGTCATCTGCGAACTTGGTCAGCCACAGTCCTTCCGTGTTGGCCTGTACTTCCGAGAAATATATACCGAACAAGAGATGTCCCAGGACTGAGCCTTGTGGGACACCACTTGTAACTGGTTTGGAGTCTGACATGGCTCCAGCAATTCTAACCATGTGGGTTCTGTCCTTGAGCCAATTTGCAATCCATCTAGTAACATAGGGATTTATATTTAAGCTGGTGAGCTTATCTATAATGTCCGAGTGGGGTATTGTATCGAAGGCTTTTGCGAGGTCCAGGTAGGCTGTGTGGACCACCTTCCCCTCGTCAATGGCCTTGGTGACTGTTTCAAAGAAATCAACCAGGTTTAAGAGGCAGGATCTGCCCTTAACAAAGCTGAACTGGGTAGGATCCAGTGTTTGTAGGTCCCCAATATCTTTATTTATGAGGTCCAAGATGATCCTTTCCATAGCTTTGCAGACCAAGCTAGTCAGGCTTATGGGGCGATAGTTTCCAGGATCTGTTGAGGCACCACCTTTATGGAGAGGGACCACTGTTGCTGTACGCCACTCTTTGGGCACATATCCTGTAGTAAGGCTGAGATTGAACAGTAGTTTTATGTTTGGGTTTAGCTCTTCTTGGAGTTCATGTAGGACGCAGCCCGGGACACCGTCTGGTCCCATTGATGCTGTGTTTTTTGCTTTGGAGAGGGCGGCTCTTACCTGAGCATATGAGATGTTACCTGACAGCTTCATCCTTAGCATTTTTTCCCAGTATACTCTGCATCCCTCCTCAGCACATGCCCAAACCAATGTAATCTTGCCTGTCTGGCTTTGTCTCCAAACCTTCCAACCTGGGCTGACCCTCTAATATACTTATTCCTAATCCTGTCCACCCTTGTCACACCCAGTGCAGATCTTAACATCTTTAACTCTGCCACATCCAGCTCTAACTCCTGCCTTTTTGTCAATGCCACTGTCTCCAACCCATATAACGTAGCTGGTCTCACTACTACCCTCTTGTAGACCTTCCCTTTAACGCTTACTGGTACTCGTCTGTCACAAATCACTCCTGACACTCTTCTCCACCCACTCCATCCTGCCTGTACTCTCCTCTTCACCTCTCTCCCACACTCACCATTACTCTGAACTATTGATCCCAAGTATTTAAACTCATCCACCTTTGCCACCTCTACCCCTTGCATCCTCACCATTCCTCTATCCTCACTTTCATTCACACACATATATTCTGTCTTAGTCCTGCTGACCTTCATTCCTCTTCTCTCTAGAGCATATCTCCACCTCTCCAGGGTCTCTTCCACCTATTCCCTACTCTCACTACAGATCACAATGTCATCTGCAAACATCATAGTCCACGGGGACTCCTGTCTGATCTTGTATGTCAATCTGTCCATCACCATTGCAAATAAGAAAGGGCTCAGAGCTGATCCTTGATGTAATCCCACCTCCACCTTAAACGCATCCGTCACTCCAACCGCAGACCTCACCACTGTCACACTACCCTCGTAGATATCCTGTACCACTCTTATATACTTCTCTGACACTCCTGACTTCCTCATACAATACCACAACTCGTCTCTGTCATATGCTTTCTCTATATCCACAAAGACACAATGCAACTCCTTCTGACCTTCTCTGTACTTCTCCTTTAACACTCTCAGAGCAAACATCACATCTGTAGTGCTCTTTCCTGGCATGAAACCATACTGCTGATCACTAATCATCACTTCCCTTCTTAACCTAGCTTGCACTACTATTTCCTATAACTTCGTACTGTGACTGATCAGTTTAATCCCTCTGTAGTTACTACAGCTCTGCACATCACCCTTATTCTTAAAAATCAGTACCAAAAAAACTTTTTTTCAATTCCTCAGGCATCCTTTCACTTTCCAAGATTTCATTAAAAAATCTAGTTAAAAACTCCACTGCCATTTCTCCGAAGCACCTCCATGCTTCCACAGGTATGTCATCTGGACCAACAGCCTTTCTGTTCTTCATCCTCTTCATAGCTATCCTTACTTCCTCCTTGCTAATCCACTGCACTTGAAGTTATAACATCAAAAATAAAGCATTGAAAAGGTCTGTAAGAATAAAATGACAGTTATCAGAGTTACCAGAGGGAACATAAGAGAAGTCTGTAGTGTGTGAGTGCATGATTTGTGTGTCCTGTGATGTGTAATCTGTCATCCCACATGGTAATTTCAACACCAAGTATGAACTTGAGGAGAGCAACAGACCAAATGATCAGCTGTAACACCATGGCCAGCTAATTCCATATTCACAACTAGTACATAGTATGATTATGTGCGTCTGGGATATAATGAGTTATGGATGGATTCACCACCCACACCAGCTTTTTTTATAAATTGTCAGCTGTGAGTCACACTTATAATGCTGGATGTGTAAGGGAGACAACAAATCAGCCAACTATATGTCAGACCAGGCTTTTTTCTTCTGCTGCTGTCAATAATACCAGTGTCAAACTCTTGTCTCACCAGGCCACTTTAAGGACGTCCTTGAACGTGACATATAACAGTAAGAAATAACATAGATTGCAATACTGCTCATGTATCTACGTCTAGATCAGGCTCCTTTTATGTGTCTTAGTAGAAAGCTAGGGCAATTACAAGGCATGTGGTAGATACTAGAGAAAAAGAGGCATTAATAAAGCAATAGCTAAGCATGTTGTGGAATATAATGAGCATTAGTGTTACAACTTTCAAAGGTTGAATAAAGCAGGAACCAATACAGTTAAGGAAACCAGAAAACATGCTGCTATATCGAGTAGTTTTCTCAGCATACTTGAATTTCAATAAGGGTTAAGTGATATAGTTCTCTAATACTTACAAGAAGATGATTTTGCTCTCTTAACAAGTGATTGTGATTCAATGTAATTTTTTAATGGAATGATCACACTATGGCAAAACTATTTAGGACACATCTAACACAATATGTAAAAATCTTAAGTTATATATGCACAATAGGAAACAGATATATTTAAACAAATCCATGTACTTGGTGTTAGCAAACAAATATTGTATGGTTACCTGTAAAAATGTTGCTCTATTTTTTGCCATAACCAAGCCATCATGATGTATATTAGAGCAAAAATTTAACTTTTACTTGGAATATGGCATGACTCGCAAATGAAATATGCTGATTCAATAAATTACTGATCTTTGCTGTCTTATGCATCTAAAATTCCTGCACTGAAAGTGTGTCAGCAAAGACTTTGAAAAAATATGCTTTATGTTAATTTCCATGTTTTCCATACTGCATCCTGTAACTTTTCTTTTTTAGTAGCCTTCTATATTTTTATTAATTTGATTATTCTACTTCAGATGTAATCATACTGCATTTAAACTGTCTTCACATGTCAGAAGATGTAATTCTACAGTCTGTAGTTTTCAGGGATAGCACCATCCTTTACTTTCTTTTAATTATCTAGTGATCTATTATTTTTGTAGTTCATTTGGTCGACAGGAAGTGCATGCAAATTACCTATCGACATTATGTTGCAAACAGGGCAAACATTTCCCCTTGCCTGCACTGTTGTGCAATCTCGGAGTTGCAATATATAAGTAGCAGGGGGTGTGGGGGAGCAGCCCCCCACTGGGGAGTGCAGGGGGGCGCAGACCTCCTGCAAAAACACTAGTGTTAGTTTGCAGGTGTTTTTCGACCATTTAAATTTAGACTTTTTTTTGGTATTTTGAACATTCGGTGTAATGACTTTCGACGTTGTGAACGTCGACCATGTGAATTTCAACATTTTGATAGTAAACCATAGAACACTTACATGCCTACCTCCACCAAGATATCCTATTTTCCTGGTCTGAGGAAGTCCAGCACAGTTTTATGTCAGTGAAACAGTGACTGATTGACAGTCCAGCTTTGGTATAATTTGACTCTGATTTGCCTACTGTAGTTTCTACTGATGTGTCTGATTATGGGCTTGGAGCTGTCCTTGTTCAAGTTCACCCTGACCATACAGAACGGACTGTGGCCTTTGCATCTAGGACTCTTACTGCTGCTGAAAGAAAATAATCTACAGTTGAAAAAGAGGCTCTTGAATATGTGTGTGTGGGCTGTTGAAAAAATGGAGAACTTATTTGTGGAGTCATAAATTTACTCTTCGTACTGATCACTAAACATTGACCATGCTACTGTCCTCAAAATGGTCTGATCAGGCAGGCATGCAGATTGCACTCCGTGCAGTGTTACTGCTGTCTTTCAACTATACTGTTGCTTATCGTCCTGGGTCACAGAATTACATTGCTGATTGTCTCTCTCACTTGCCCTTACCTGCTACTGCTGAAGACATTTCTGAACCTGAACCTGAAATGAGTTGCCTAAATATGAATGTATAGTCAGCATAGGTATCAACCAAGTGGGACACATAGCAACAGGCCCATGGACAACAGTAGACAGAAGCATGTACAGTCAGGGAAAATATCAGAATAATAGCACCAGTAATCTCATGTCTTCCACATAACATATGTGATTGTGAGTGACCATAAATGGTTTTCAAAGAACACATTTATACAACTATTATGGTTCGTCAGCAATCTCTCAGGGGAATCAAGCACACCTCCCTCAAAATGCAACATCTGCCAGAGATGTTCAGAGGGACACTGTTACACCTGTATTAGAAATAATGAGCAATCCTGGCTAGTTCACAATGGTGCATACCAGAAAACCAAAGAAACTGTGTTGGGTAAAACCTTGGTGCAGAAATAAATCCAAATGAAAGATTAATAAGTAAAAAATGCACCAAGATAACTATACAAATACTATACATAAAACAAATAGAATGCTTAAAGATTGTATTTTAGACCACCTAAGAGATATTAGTAATAATAAACCATCAAATACTCTAGCCAATCATGTTATGTCCAATGGCCATTTTCATTCCTTTACATTCTTTGTTCTACAACATATTCATAGAAACCCCAGAGGTGGTGACATTGAGAATATCACAGAAGGACATGAACAGAAGTGGATTTTGAAACTTAATTCTGAAAATATCCTGGTTTGAATGCTACTACTTCCTTGGTCCCTTTTTTAAAGGCTAGACATCTCAAGCATTAAGATTAGCTAAGTTCTTTCAAAATTAGTCTATGTATTTAACTAGCTTTTAGTTTCCAAGTATTCTATTTAACTTTTTCCTGCCTAGTATTTTTTCATGTTTTATAATGATTTTATAAGTTTTTTAAGTGCTTTCTCATGTATAGTATTTGATTCCTTCTTGTACAATGTTTTTATGCAATGTTTTTAAGCAATGCTTTTTTAGTTTGAGCATGAGGCTTAATTGTTTTTCACTGCTACTTAATCATTGTGTGATTTTTATTGATTAATTGGCATTTTAGAGTCTCTATTTAAACCTGTGCATTTTTTACTGTGGTGTCTGATGAAGCAACTTCGGTTGTGAAAGCGCTTACCACTTTGTACTTTGCTGTGATTAAACGTTTTGCTGTGTGTTATCTTGGTGCATTTTTTACTTTTTACCTTTCATAAGGGTGCATACCACTTGGTCTACTCATAGGGGTGTGTTGTCCATATCATAATTATTTTGCATATTTGCGTTCATAATGGAACTAATTCCCCCATGAGTTTCCTTCATCAACCAAGTCCCCATGGCTGTGGCATCACTCCTTTGTGTGTGTTCATACTGTATGCATTATAGCAATACCACACTTGGATCCAATGATTGTCCACAATTTGTAGTCCTCCACAACACTGATTGGAGTAAGGATGTGTAAGTCAGTTTTAATGTCTGACAAATAATGGACTGGAAAGGGCCTACCACAGATCCTTGAGGTACAGACCTGGTCACTGGACTCTTGGTAGAGGTGACTTCACACACTGCAACATATTTCTGTGTCAATTATGTGTTCCAGCTGTCTACCCCCTTGGTGAAGTAGGTGTTTATGGCCACTTGTGACAGTTTCTCTGTAATACCTGACTGTTGATTTGAGTCAAATTCCTTGGCCAGGTCAAGTTACACAGGATTATAGTGTTGTCATCATGCATGCCCTTGGTAACCCTCTTGAAGACAGTGAACAGATGTAACAGACATGATGTAGCCTGAACAAATCAAACGTGGATTTAGTACACAGTCTGGATATTACCTATGTCCTTTTAGAGAAAGTCTGTGATGACTCCTTGGCCTACCTCACAGATGAGGAGAGTCAGGGTAGGTGTATAACTCAGTGCATCAGGTGATAGTCCCATGAGTCATAAGGATGCATGTTTCTGTACACCCTTCTATGGGAACATACGGTATCTCGAGGCTGTGTTGACATATGGATCCAACTGTATCTGGTATGTCAGGCTTTAAGTCACACTATAGGCAATCTCTGATGTTGTCAGGGTGCATTACTTCTGTGTTATTAGCCATAGAGAGTGCACAGATGTGCTGTCCTGATGAGAATAAAAAGTGAGTAATGTTTACATGTATACATTGGCAGATGGCCATTAGTGACAGGGTGGTGATATGAGACAAATTGTCAGCTAGCATTTTATCCATGTCCTCTGGGTGGGTATGTCTGCTGACATCACACACAGGTCTGTGCTTAGTTGTGTATTCCACTGAACATTTCATATGTATTGGAATAAATAATTTGTGACAAGACTTCCATACAGCCTTTATCATTCATTACATTCCACACACTGTTGTCATACAACTGTACCAATGTCACATACTTACATGACTTGCACAACATATGCATGTATGTGTTTCATGAGCAAGCTTAGTTTGAGCAGCCTGATGTTATATCAGGACACAATAAAGAGCAGTTTTTTGTGGCTCATGCAGAAAATTTCTTGACACAGATTCTAATAGTCACACAATGGTGCTGCTGACCACCTCAGTAATCCTTGGGTATAGCAGTACAACCACCCATACAATGAATTCCACAAGGTTGCAATTGCATCAAAAGATGTGATACATTGGTTGTGTATATCACAGCATTACAACCATGTGTATGACATAAGACTTATGTGACCATGTAATCAATATGAATTGATATTGATGTCAGTCACAGAATGTTTAATGATGGTATGTGGACACGTCCACACCTGTTTCATACTGCAGGTATCACTGTCATGGCAGAATGTGTACTATGTAGAACATTGATCTGCTCCAGTACAACACATGTCCTAATACACTACCAATATACATAACAGTATATCATACCATGTCAACAGTTCTCAGGAGGTATATTACTATGGCTGTTATAGAAAGAACATGTACTGCAATGGCATCAATGGCCATAAATACATTAGCTGAAATCACAGTTTGTAAGACCCTTTTGTAGCCATGCTGTGCATCCACACCTCAATATAGCACATGTCAGTGACAGTAAAATTGGCATGTCAACCATTCATAGGGTCATAGGACATTATTAGGCTAATGGTCAACATCACATGAAATCCTAGCCATTATTACACCCTGTAAAAATTCCTATTATCTAAATTATGGAAGCTAGTAAGCCTATTATGCATATGTGTATACTTGTTTTATTTCATTACATCCTGCCACTGTCCAGATAGGACATGTGCACCACACCATGACAGAATTAGCAGTCACTCATGTAGTGGTCTTAAGATAGCATGCAGAAGCTCATGGAATGACTCTGCTTCTGCTTCATGATGTGTGTATACATATTTGACATGAGGACATACTCTACTCCTCTGCAGGAAGGGTGTTGTGTGGCCAGTGGAAAAAGGAGGATGGTAGATGCTTGGGACTACATGAAATGTTTTCCAAGTGGTAGTGCAATGAAAAATTATTCCAAAGATCATGCAATGGCCACAGTGTACCAGCAACCACACACACACAGCAGTAGACTGGGCCATATTTGAACATTACACCTGTGTAGATGTAGAATATGAATGCCATGCAATGTCTCAGTAGCAGCACTACATATGTCTGACAGTAACACTGTCATGTGCCACTTTATGGAGTATAATAGAGTAACTGTAAGCTGAGGATAACATGTTTGGAGGAGTGTAGGGCATGGATGTGGAGTCACATCACTGTTTTAAATTGTCTCAAAAGTGATAGGTGTTTGTACAGACTTGCAAGTCGCCTGCTGACAGATTAGAACTTCTATATGGGCAGAACACAGTCATTAATGTTACTGCCACAGCACAGAATCATCTTGATTACTGTCAGAATGCATGTTATATGGGATGACATCATCACTGTATGCTAGAATGAGATGTTCTGTGTGGGGTTTGACATAGCTGTTGACTCATGTCATTCTAAAATGGTCACCATTGTGATTGTTGAGTACACACAGTTGACTGCAGTGAGAATAGAACCCCTACTTACACAGCACAGTACTTAAACCAAGCACCATGGCACAAGACTGACTTTTATAGTATCCAGCAACACTTTATGCCTGATGACATCAGCAGTGTCTGGTGAGAAGAAGATAGTAATAGCACTGTCTGACACATTGTTGTAAAATGCCCTGTCAAATGTCAACCCAGTGAACATGCACACACAGGCATACCAATTAACTGCAGTGCAAATAGAACCCCTACCTACCTATTTACAAAGCACAGTACTTAACACTGGTGCCACAACACGTCTTGTCTTTATTATGTCTGACAATTTACAGTTGATGACATCAGCAATGTCTAGTGAGAAGAAGATGGTAATAGCAGTGTCCCACATGCTGGTATAAAATAGTCTCTTGGGTGTCAATCAACTGAATAAACATACACACACATGTTGACCTCAGTGTGAACAGAACACCTACATAACTACAATGACTAGATAATGCAATGTTTAACACAAGTTCCACAACACAAGTCCGGCTTTTATCAGCCTTGGGATACACCTGTAGTAGTTGGCAGTAATGGGGATAGTTCACAGTCCCAAAGAACAGATTGATACCTGTTTGAGAGATAATTTTTGAACCAGGCAATAGTTGAGGGGGCAAAGGAAAGGGAGGCCAGTGTGTCAAGTAATTTGGAATGTGATGCCATGTCACATGCCTTGGAGAGCTAAGAATACAGCTGATACAAAGTTATTATTATTTCTATATTGGTTAATAAAATTTGGCAAGGAAAGAAGAGCAGTTGTACTATGATTTGGCTGGAAGCCATGTTGCATACTGGAGAGAAGATTGTGTGTGTGCAAGAATTGCATGACTTAAGAATGAATGCATTTCTCAAGCAGTTTGGATAAGGGAGGCAGAATGTCAATGTCCAGTAATTGGAGAAGTCATAGGAGTTGCCACCTTTATGTATGTAATATAAGAGACTTTCCATAGGTGTGGGATATAGGCTTCTTGTACAGAACGGTTGATAAGGATGGAGACAGTGTAAGATAAGCCATTAGGAGCTATTTTTAGGTAGTTAGCAGGTAGATTATCAGTGGCCAGGATGGTGGGTTTCAGCTGTTGGAGATGTTTTTTGATTACAGAGGTGGGAACAGGTGAGAGGGTGAAGGAGAGGATGTTATCTGGACATTTGGGAGGGGCACATTTAGTGTTATTGTGGGATAGTTGGGAAGATAGTGAGAGAATGGACTTAGAAATGCTGATTAAATTGAGAGGCAATATCATTGGTGTTATTGGTAGTGTTGGGAGCTGGGGTGGTGGTTTTGCCAGATTTGAGTAGGGAGTTAATTGCTAGCCAAAACTTATGAGGGTCTTTTGAATGTTTGTTCTGGATGTTATGAAAGTAATTTACTTTATCTAGTTTGATTTATTTTTTGGCCAGGTTCCTAAGATGAAGGTAGTTTTGTTTGGCAAGGCTGGTGCTGTCTCTCTTCCAGACTTGCCATACTTTGTCTCTAGACTTTAGTAGGGCTCTTCTGTCCCTGCTAAGCCATGGAGCATAGCTTGCCCTTATTCTAATTTTCCTCATAGGTGCAACTGTGTTAAGGACATTTGTAAAAGTACTATTAAAATAATCAACTGCATTGTCTAATTCTAGGGTTCTTATTTATCCTAGTCACATTGTTTAAGATATTGTTAAGAGTTAAGGGGTTTAGTTTGTAGTGATTCCTGACTTGTCTATAAACTATTGGTTTGGCTAAGTTGGAGCATTTACGTAAAAGGAAGGTGGACAGGTGGTCACTAAGACCATCTGGTAGGCACCCTGCTTGGTAGTTTTGCTTGGGGCAATTCACTAAGTTCCAATCTAAGATAGATTGTTTGTGGGGGGTTTTCTCTACACTAGTGAGTTCTTGTATGAGTTGCTCAAACCCAAAGAGGTTAATATGCTCTGTGGGGTTGTCAGAATTACAGGCTAATCAGTGAAATATGAAGACTTTTTTCTAGATATCTGGTGCTGTATTTTCTTGGATAGATTTATTGATAAGTATTGATACAGGGTATGCTACACATTCGGCTGCATGTTTAAGAAATAATGGAGGGAGTTTGTCGGCTGATGGGGAACAGCGTTTGAGTTTGTTATGAAGTGATCTGATGAAGGAAGTTGCTATGGGTGCTAGGGAGGATGAGAGAAGAGATGAGGTAGAAGGTGGAGTTTTAATATCAAGAGTTTCTGGTTTAGTAAGCTTTTCTATTATTTTGATGAAAAAGTTGTTAAGTAGGGTTGCAGTTTCATTAGAAGATTTGTTATATGGAAGGGTTTTGGTGAAGAGGGTTTCCCTGGAGATAGCAGATAGATAGATCTCTTTATCTGTATAGTTACACAACTGTGGGATATCAGCTGTCCTAAACTCATCTAGCCACTGGTTGAGTATATCCGGCTTGCAGTTTTTGAGGTCATTAAACTGATGCTTACACTGTTCTCCAGTGCATAGAATGCCAATCACACTGGAGACAGCCTTGTCCAGACTATTCCATGCCTCAGACTTGTACTGGGAGGTGGTATATTCCCCCTGCAGCAGCCTTCGGCTGTGGCACTTTACAAAGAGTCCAATAAATATTCTGGACTCCTCGATACCCCACATCTGAACACCTTCCCTTCTAGCTCCAGACATGTCCAATCAGAGCAAGCAATAACAGATAATAGTGCTTTCCTGCCAGTTTTTGTTATCATGTTTACTGCTAGTGTGCAAAACCAAGCAATGATGCCAACTGTGGTGTGCGACATTAAGCAAAGCACAACAGTGCCAAATATAGAGTTAAGCAGTTTATGAACTAAGAAGGGTAATATGGCAATTGGCAATAGTTTTTAGTTCGGATGCTGCTGTACCTGTTGGTTGATTTAACTTTGCAGACATGTATTGGGGGTATAAATTATTTAACCTGACACATTTTTGATGTGGCTTTACACAGTGATTAAATTAATTTTCACAATGTGGGATTCAAACCTTTGCATTAGAGACAAAGCATATTCTTCCATATAGGTGATTTTTTATTATATAAATATATATATATATATATATATATATATATATATACACACATACACACACACACACACACACACACACACACACACACACACACACACACACACACACGACAGACTGAGGGATAAACTAGATATGTGTGTGAACTGACAAGGTCCTGGTTTATACATCCATGTGTGTATAAGTACCACTGAGGTCTGAAGGCCATCCAAGGACAGAGAAGACAATTATAATTAAAGAAACATAACATTCAGTCTACCCTCTGTCACACATTTAGTTTCTGTGAGGTCCACTGTTATATAAGTATCATTAAGATCTTAAGGGCATCCAAGACCAGAGAAGACAATTATAATCACCGAAACATAATATTTTGTATACCCTTTGTTACACATATAATTTCTATGAGCTCCTCTGCTATATATACTTATTGTTATTTATAGTTATTTTTGAATTTTGTTGTTTGTTTTTTAAAATTGAGTGGACAAGCATTAAAAAAAATTGGGAGTGTGCTAGATTAGAACCCAAGCTTACCTGTATTGCAGCCCTACACTTTCACCTGTTGCCATGGGAGCAGGGGAAAAGAGTTGTATATATTCATATTCATTAATAAGTATGTGCATTAACCGCAGCACAACACTGCTTAGCACATTTGCATGGCGGCAAGCCGTAGAGAATACAATGTATCCATTTTGAAATCGTGGACTGTCTACTTCCTCTCTGCAGGTGTTCTAGATCTGTAGGTGTTGGGGAGGTTGTTAACTGCAGCACAATGCCGCTTAGTGGGTTTGCAGGATGGAAAGCAAAAAAAAAATTCAACGAAGTATCCTTTTTGAAATTGAAAATGCCTGCAACATGTCTGCAGGTGGTCTGTCTGCTTGATGTGTGGGCCATTAGCCCAGGTTTGCATGAAATTAAGCAATATACAAATGTGACAAGCAAAGCTCACATTGTTTTATCTTTGTGAGCAGTGTTTATTAGGTTTCATCCTTAAAAGTCAAATTTGGGACATAAACCATGATGTAATATAATATATACTGTGTGGATCACCATGTTTAGCAGATGTGCTACACAGACAAGCGTGATTCACAGTTACATGACATTTACTGTATTTATCCATTTCTCATGTTTGTGTTAAGCTGCACACCTTGCAAATAGTGGTATTAAAAATATATATTAAAAAATATAAACTAGACAACATTACAAAATAAATGTTAGTACACATGAAAGATTTTACACCAGTCTGGATTTGAACTCTCACATTAATGAGCCTACAAAACGCAGTAAGGATGTCTTATCCCTCTTTAACACAGAAATCATTGTGCATACAAGAAACTCCCAAATCATCCATGGTATTTTCTCTTCTGAGTTTGTGCATGTGTTAATTTCAGATGTAGTGCAATGAGTGATAACATAACCATTCCTGACTATTGTTTGCAGCAATGCAGCTCTGTCTTATCCTTGTATGGTGTTCATTCTTCTCTTAAATGAGCAGTAGTCTGAGACATGCAGCCTGTAAGGCATTTTGTATCATTGTCCTTAAAATGTATGAGAATATATAATATCAATAATATACATTTTCAACAAAGACAGGAGAGTTTGGATATTACTGAACAGAGACTGAGAAATGTGTGCTGCTTATGTACATTTAAAACCTTGATACAATTACTTCTACACTTTGTAAGTGTATCCTGGCTGACACACCCACTGGTGGTTAGGGAGTTTGTACTGCTTTTGTGTTTTCCTTCTCCCTACCAGTAATCATTCACAGTTGCAGTCCATTAGCAACAAACACTGAGGGAGTGCCTGCACTATGTTTTCACCTGCTACATGGGGCCAAGAATTTGGGATTCAGCAATTCTAATGAGTTCACACCTCATTTGCATCTTCACCATGCTCACTGGCCTGAATCTACACTGTAAAAAGGTAACCGTGTAGCTAGGGAACCTGAATGTGAGGAGACTTGTATATGTGGATAACACAGAAGAAGATTGCTATTACTTTGTATTTGTCTGCACAAAAGACTAACTATCTAGATATGGTATGATTGAATTTTTCAATTTATACTGGATTTGCTTGCATGTAAGTAGGAAACATATTTTTGTGTATGTATATATATATATATATATATATATATATATATATATATATACATAAATACATACATACATATTAGCAAGTGCAACTTTTATGTGCATGCACTTCTTAGAAGTTTACTGATGGCACAGGCATTTTTTGTCAGGGCATTTTACTTTCTCAGATACTGCTACAACTGTTTCTGTTTACACTCTTTCATGTCATTTCAATGAAATTTAAATGTCCTGTATTGTCAGTGACACAGGGGTGTTATCCTTCTATGACTGCCCACAGACACCTCTAGAGGAGTGCTAGGCACAGAGAGAGATAACTGGCAATTGCATAAAAATTACTGTTCTGTGGTAATTGTATACACATGTTTTTGGGACAGTTTGTTTGAAAGCACTTGTAACAACTGACCGATGTGTTATTCCTTGTTTGGTACAAATGCCATTTGCTTGTTGTTTCAGGGATCGGGAAACAAGTTCCATTTCTGTCTTGCCACAATCAAAAATGTTTTTACTGAGGTTTGCTTTGCTATTGTTAGTCCTTGTTTTGGATCAAGCATTGGTTTGTGTGTGACTGTGATATGTTACAACCACATAACCATTTTTTATATTTAAGTAACTGAACTGTTTTGTTTCTCCGGTGGGTAATATTGAGAAAATAATAATATGTGTTATATCTAAGCAGGACTTTTCTTTATGTGATATTTATATGTATCATCCTTTTTGTGTTTTATGTCACCTAGGACTATGGCACCCAAGTATCCCAATCCCCTCAGAATCCTCTTCATTGACTCATCATGCCCTAGATCAGCTCGTTTTTACCCCAACTAGAGGTAGCACCATCCTTGACCTGGTCATTACTAACATGGGCAAACATTGCTCTACACCAATAGTCAACTCCTCCCTGGTTAAATCTGACCACAATCTAATCACCTTGGAAATCCACATCCTTCCAACCCCCAACACAAAAGTAACCACCAAAACTTCTCCAAAGCTAAGATTGGGCTCCTAAAAACAGAGGTGGCTGACTTCACGTCACCCATGCAAATGGAGAATAGTTGCATGACCGCCAAATCATACACCAACGCACTGTACGAACACAAACACAAATGCATGGATCTTGTCATACCCAATAGAACCAAGATGCTCTCCTCCAAAAAAAGGAAGCCAATCTGGTGGTCCTCTGCCATAAACAAACTCTACAACAGAAGGAGGAAACTGATGCAGAAGAAGGTGAAGTCCCAAGACTGGAAAAACTCCCTTATCAGCCTCAACAAAAAGTTGAGATCCCTCATCAAATCCTCTAAAGCTAGCTATGAAAACAGAATTGCAGCAGATAGTAAAGACAAACACAAGGCCTTCTATAGTTATGTAAAGAATCTCCAGGGCAATACCCAGATTTGCTGTGAGCTACTACACAATGGTACCTCCTATATCGAGTCAACAGATATTGCCAATATACTGGCTGACAGATGCATTGCCAACTTTACCCATCTCCCCCCCCCAAAGGACCAGTCACAATACCAGTAGATTACCAGGCATCCAGTATTACTGCTGCACAGGTTAAAACAGCACTGTCCAAGGCCAGGAATACAACTTCTATGGGACCTGACAATATCTCTAGCTGTGTTCTACATGAACTACAGAGTGAACTGGCACCTCACCTGTGTGCCCTGTTAAATCTTAGCCTCACCTCAAGCTTTGTCCCTACCAAATTCCACACTGCTACAGTCATCCCTCTCCACAAAGGCAGAGCGACTACAGACCCTGGGAACTATCGCCCCATTAGCCTGACGAGTCTGATATGCAAAGCTATGGAACGCATCTTCATGGACCTAATAAACAAGGATATAGGGAATCTCCAAACTCTGGATCCCACACAGTTTGGTTTTGTGAAGGGTAGATCATGCTGCTCAACTTGGTCAACTTCTTTGAGTCAGTCACCAGCGCTGTGGATGAAGGCAAGGTGGTTCATACAGCCTAACTTGATCTGGCCAAGGCCTTTGATACCATTCCCCACTCAGAATCAAAGAAAAACTCAGTAAGCTAGGCATCAACCCCTATATCACTAAGTGGGTTGCAAACTGGCTCACAGGTAGAACCCACAGTGTGAAAGTAGCTGACTCCACGTCAGACTGCCGACCAGTCACAAGTGGAGTCCCATAGGGTTTTGGTCCTGGGTCCTCTTCTGTTTGATATCTACTTCTCAGAAGTCCATGCCAACAAAAGGGACTCTGGCTGACAAAGTTCACAGACAATTGCAAGTTGGGAGCTATTATTAACTCCCCAAGTGATGTTGATTTCCTACAGAAAGGCCTCACTGAGACTAACAACTGGTGACAGAACCATGGCCTTAAGCTCAATACCAAAAAATGTGTCACCATCCCCTTTGGGAAAAACACGGTTCCCATGAATTACCACATCAATGGTAGTCCACTGAACACTGAAAGCATTATAAGAGATCTGGGAACACAGGTTGACAGCAACCTCTGTTTTGACCACCACATTGCCACTGTAGTCAAAAAGTCCTTTTATGTGGTTCATCTCATTAGTAAGGGTTTTGCATCCATGAAGAAAGAGGTCATTGTCTCCCTCTACTCTTCCCTCATTAGGCCATTCATTGAGTACAATGCCCCATTTGGCATGTACCTCACTAAGCACATGCAACAACTGGAGAGGCCCCAAAAGTACCTCACAAAGAGGATCCTAGGCCTTAAACATTTATCCTATATGACAGACTCAAAAAACTCCAGCTATTCTCTGTCTCATATCGCCCACTTAGAGGCGATTTCTGCTTGACTTATAAAGCCATGTCTGACCCAGCTCTGTTAGAAATGCTACATCTAAAGAAATCCCAATCCCTCTGCACCACATGTTCCAGAGGCCTCAACCTCATTACCACAATCAACAGAACATAATGGAGGGGCAGGTTCATAACCTAGAGACTGCCCATGTTATGGAATAGACTTCCCATACATGTCAAGCAGAGCACTTCACTGGCTGTCTTCAAGACAAATCTTGATGAGTGGATGAGAAATAGAAAATTCACCACAGGAATCACTCCAGTGGCTTTACTTGACAGAGGCACTGGGAACTAAAGTTGGGTGGCATGATGCCTGGTTAATCCTATGAGCTAGGCTTGCAAAGGCTCTGGTGCCATTAGCCTAGTACACACCTATGAACTTATGAGAATGACATTATTACCCAAGCCTTTTAGTCAACATGGTGCCTTTCTGCTTGAGAGAGGACATGGGAATATGTCCAGAAGAATGCAAATTTAGAATCAGATGGTGAACAATGTCAATGCTGTTGGTGGGTGCAGCAAGACATATGAAAGGTGCCTCATAGGGTCACTGACATTATTTCATCAGCCCAGAGGAGAGCAGCTACAATGGCCCATGGAGATCTGGCTACTGGGGAGGGAGTTGTTACAGAACCACCACTAACACCAAATGAAGAGTTCCTGTCCACTGTCAGGAATCCAGAGAGCTCAGTGGAAAGTGCACAGCAGCATGTGAATGATGTTGGTGCTGCTGTTTCAGAGAGTACAAGTATGTCCCAGGAGGAGCTTCCAGGTAAGCTTACATGCATCAATTTTTAAAGATTTCTTGTATAGAAAAATATTGAAAGCAATAGTTAAGTTGGTTTAATATTTTTTTGGGGGGATCTATTTATAGACTGATACAGTTAACAACATATTCTGGTTCATTAGACATGAGCTTGGGATGGATGTGTCAACCAAGGTTCAGTTAAATGTATTGCTAATGGACATATAAAGGCCCAAAATTCCCCCCTTTGTTATTGTTATTGTGATGGTGGTGTCCTCACCTTTTGCTTAACTTCTTTCAAGACAATCCTTCCTAGCAAGTGTAGAGTCATCTGCACATGGTAAACCAAACATTTTTATTTCAGTACTGATGAGCATTTGACAGAAATATGCATTTATCCATACATGTTAGGTGGGTGTCAGGACTGTGTGCATATTGCTGTATTGTCTGTGATAGTGGCACCAGTGCTAGTAAGCACATATTAAACTGTAATAGTGTGACTATTAATTTATTTCCTGCTTTTGTTGCTTATTATCACAGGTGATCCTGATAGTGGAAGTGTAGGACTCTTACTACTTGATGTCAGAGTATCAGCAGGCTCTGATGATGATGGTGGCCAAACAAAGGCACAGTTGAGGGTGGGGTACAGAGGTTAAATCCAACGCTGAGGTTGACATTTGACATTCACCCATCCCCTGAAATTCCATAGGACATAGCCAGTAGGCCTATGCAAGCCCATTTAAGTGAGCCCTCAGGTACTGGACAGGTGGTAGGTGAGATACTTGATCAGGGTAGTGTGGTTACTGTGGCTTCAGTGCCTGTTGACTCTGGCAGTAGTCAAAGTGTGGGTGAGGTGCCACACAGGAAGGTTGTTAGGGATGCTCAGAGGTGGCCTGCTGTCCATTCTCCACTTGATCCTGGTGTGTCTTTCTCTACCACTCAACTTATGTTTAGGGCCATCATGGAGGCGCAGGTATGTTCCACTAGAGCCTCAGAGGAAATTTTTTGTTGATGTGGCACAGGCTGACATGCATGACTGCCTCCACCGTATTACTGATTCAATGGATTGAATGAATGACATGTTGAAACTAGCAGTGTCTGATGGAATGTCTGCTGGGAAAGGGATGGCATCCACTTGGATGTAGGTCAGCCACATCATCTGATGTTAATCAACGTGTTCATGCCTGATCACGCTCCCATAGTGGCACTACTTCCACTGTTCTGTCAGTAATTGAGATTTCCACACCCAGACATGGCAGGCCATGGGATCATGGCCCTGGGAGTACACATGAAGAGAGCTCATCCAGCAGACATCAGTCACATTCAAGTAGCAGAAGTACATCTGACTGTGGGAATGGAAGTGCCCGTGCAACCCCTGACAGAGCCAGATCTCATGGTCCGGGATGATGACGATGAACCACCACCTCTACCATGCATAGCTCACATATGTCTGACATACCAGGGCATAGTGCTAACACAGAGGTTGGCTGAGTTCTTTCAGACACTCACACACCAATTTCACCTGAAGTGCCCATACAGTCACACACACACATAACAGCTACATAGATCAGTTGTGAGGCTTACAGCTGTTACTGTCTCAGTGACCATTTGATACTTTATCCAAATGTCTGCCTGTTTCTCTTACGTACTCAGATGCACTCACTACCTGTTGTGTCATCCTAGGCCTCCTGCCCCCCCTCTCCCACACACACAGCACCCTGTGCAAATGATGATAATTATGTGGTATCCTTGTTTTCCATCTTTTTGATTCAGGGATACATAAATGTTTTGTGTGATGCTCAGGGTGCATAGCTGACTTAATGCTTAGTATATGTGTTTTTGATGCTCTTTTGAAAATTGTACTACTTTCTTACAGGGTTTTGTAATGTGTTCAACCCTCCCAACCTCTTAGACAAACAAAGCTGGACCAAGCCATAAACATTGTGAAAAAGGCCCCAAAATGAGTAGAGTTTTTTAAAAACTGTGGTCTTACAAACTTAGACAGTTGATAGAATAACAGGTTTTGCATTACTATTTTTATATTTTTGTAAGGGATATGAAATCTGAAACTGAAATGTGTGTCATTATTTTATAACTTCACTCTTTAATGATTTGCCAGTACAAAAGTACGAGGCCAAACAGTGGACATTCGGTGAAAATCTATACATTTTAGAAATATGAATGTGTGAATCTTTGATAGAGGGCACATGCCTTCACATAAGTCACTGCTGTAAAAATCACCCACCTTATACTTATTTACATTACCAAGTAACAGTATGCAAGGATATGCCATTCATTTGTATTCTTACACATTTATTTTTCTATTCCAGGTTCAACATTAACCTTGGAAATCTGGCAGTTGCAAAAGTTCTAGTTCAGGGCTGACTCCATCTGATGCTAGCAGTACAAGGGTATTACATGAGTAATTAAAGGTTGTGAGCATCACCTGGCATTAATGCTACTGTATGTATGTGTATAGAATGAAGGTTTTATCCCCTTAGGTTGTGAGCATGTGTGCTATCCATTGCCTCTTGGCCAGTGAGAGGGCATATTGTGCACACCTATGTCTGCCTTCACCAACAGCGGCTGCTGGTTCTCCCTCTGACTCCTCACCTACATGTGGCTTTTGTGACCTTGCCAATGGCGGTGGGATGTGTGACTCTGCCTCTTGCTGTTCATGCTGAAGCTGTTTTCTCAGGATAATGTTGTGAAGTATGGCACAGATGGTGAATATTTCAGCACATGTATGGGGATTGTAGTGCAGGGCTCCCCCAGATGTACTGTATCTAGGAACTGGAACTGCAACTTCAGCAGCCCAAACACATGCTCTGTGATATTTCTTGTTTGAGCATGTGCCTCATTATACCATTCTTCAGTTGGTGTGTGTGTATTTCTGATGGGTGTCATCAGCCACAATTGCAGTGCATAACCTGCATCCCCCAGTAAATGACCCTGTGGGATATCTCCCCTAGTAAACATTTCATACAGTTAACAATTGTGCCAGATATGAGTCATGGTACCTGATGGGTTGCCAGCATACTCATTCAGGATGATTACCTTAGCATTACAAATGACCTGGCAGTTAATGGGGTGGCTTCTCTTTCTATTTATATACACCCTTCAGTGTTCCCAAGATGGTGCTTTGATTTCTACATGTGTACAGTCTATGGCACCCAGGACTTCAGGGTAGTGGGCTACAGGGTAGAACTTCTGCATAGTTCTGGCTCTGACCTCAAATGTATGGGGAAATATATGCACTTACTGGCATGTTGTAGCATAGCATTCAGGAATTGATGGAGGATCCTGAATGCTGATGCTTGCAACACCCCCAGAATGTCCCCTGTTGGTCTCTGGAAGGTTCCTTTAACTAAAATTCTAAGTGCTACACATATCTTAGTCTCCACTGGGAATGGTTTCTCTCGGTTTGTCCTTGCTCTCAGGTGAGGATGGCAGAGGTTGCAGACATTCTATAGGGTGTCTCTATCTACCCTGTAGCGCTCTACAATTTCCAACTCGTGCAACTTGTGAAAAATTAAATGGGGTCTAAACACCCTTCTCCTTCTTGGCCATGGTCTATTATTAGCAACAGCAGCAGCACAGACTTAGGCCTGCTGCACATACATATGAATAAGAGCAAAAGCAGCCCCTAACATTCTTTCCATGTAACCTAGTTTCCATGACTGTATTCCAATAGGTTTTGGAATTCGCAGAAAAAAACAGCACTGAGTGTACATGGTTGCTTTATAGCTTGTTGAATAACTCCTCTGTCTTAGGTTGGTTGATTAGCATAAATTTAGCAACTTATGCTGTAATTAGCATGCACAATGTTTACCATGTTTGCGCAGCTCTACACGACATGTAGAGATGGTTACCGAATGCAAAACTGTGTGACATGCAAACAAAGTTCTAGCAGACTGTGTAGGCTTTATTGAATCTGTACCAAAGGCCAGGATTCAGAAGTAATCAGTAAACTGTAATAAGCAAAACAGTGTGATGCTCTAATTCACACTATACGGCAAATTCAGAGACACATTTAGTACAATCTCACTACCAGGGAAACAGCGCGATCAGCATCATATGCACATGCTCACATAATGATATGTAGATGAAAGCCATTATTGAAATGAGACCAACACTAAATGAAATTGAGGGTACACAACATGACAGAGTTATTCAAAAACATAAAACTTGCACAATGAGTGGAATTGAACAGCTAATCTGTACAACACCAAGTCTTGGTGAACACACAGACTGATTACAATAGCATGTAAGCAGCAGCATCTGAATTAGCAGAACAGGATATTTTTATGGGCTCTTCTTGCAGCCATTGTCGACAACAATACATACATTTGCCCTCCACCTCACACTCCGAGCTGACTGTGCCTCACATACCTACCATTACCTCCACAACAGAGACATGGTCTAGTGCCATGATGTGGATACAGACACCAAATGGGAGCTTGCAGACATGTGCTGTCCTTAAATGTGATCATGGGAGATTTGTAGATTTCCAATCACTGTGGACACAAAGGTGTGTGTACCATTGACTTTCATTGCTAAGTGGACTTTTCATTGGTCATCAGAGAACACAGAAGGAGTTTCACAAATAACTGCCTTATAAATCCTACTCCATTTCCTTGATGTCAAGGTGCAGCATGTGGAGGAACATCTGTGATTCCCAAGGACTACAACACAGAGAAATGCCACTATGCTTGCAGTCTATGAAATAGCCCAGTTCTCTGAGTTATGGGAGTTACTGGCTGCACTCACATAAGCATCAAAGCACAGCACAATGCACATCGTTTCTAGTATGTCAGCTGGAATAGTTTCCACTCCATCAAATTCTTAGTGTTGTGTAATGTACAGGATGTTATTCACAATGTGGCTTTGCATTATCCAGGCAGGTCACATGATTGCCATTACTGGCACACATCTGACCTATACCAGTTAGTTGTGTGCAGTGGTTTTCACAAGAACATCTAATTGGTAAGTTTATACATCTCCACCACCAGGCTGCACAAACAAGCCATCACTTATGTAGACTGCAGTCTTCTATTAAAGGTGTCCAGTTTGTGTTTTTCAGGTGATGCTGGATAACACAAGGTGGTATGACTCATGACACCTATACATAACCTCTAGAGCATGGCAAACATGTCATACAAGACCACATTGATTCAGGTCCACAACATAATAGAGCATGGGTTCACAGTGTTGCCACAAGATGTGTGATGCCTGTGTCATGCTGCACAACATTTTTTACTCAAACAGTTACAGCAGGGATTTGCAAACAGAGTGCTAAACTACCTAGAGCCAGCAGAGGAGGAGGGGGAGGTGCTGAGTGAGGAGTTGTCAGAGGAACTGGCTGCTGGGGAACAACATGTGAGGCTGGGGGTTGCAATATACTCTTCCACAAAGAGGTGGTGTCTGGTACACATATATGTGCTAGAATAGAGACAGCATAGAATAAAAGTAATATATGCAGTACTACACCCAAGCTATACAGTAGAGTGCATTGACTGACCACACTGAGCTTCAGACATGTCTTGACCCTCATAACATGGATGGGTGTGCAGGGTACAGTTGTCATCAGCTGCACAAGAGGGGTGAAGTACAATGACAGTGAACAGCAGTGGCTACACAAGTAGAAGGTGGGAAGGACTAGGGGTGGTGGAACTGTTACTTCAGTAGATGACTGGGGGACTGGTAGAGCTAGGTATACTCTGTAGAGATGCAGTAGAGCTACCTGAGAGGTGCAAGTGGCTGGGGAGGGGGGTCTGAGTGGCCACATACTACTGGTGCAGGGTGATACAAGTGGAACAGATGGAAAACCACTTTGGGGGGCATGGATGTGAGTTGGACGTAGACTATGGATGGCAATGACCATGCAGGCATCCTCTGTCATCAAATGGCACTGTCATGAACAATAGCTGGTGAAAATGATGTGGAATTATGTGACCATGACTGTCTCACTATGTGATCATTAGCACCACCATGGAAGCTTCTGTGAGGCCAATCCTGTTGTGCCACTACAAACTTGTCTGTAGTAGGAGACAATGACAAAGTGGCACTCCATAACATTGAGGTACTTGCCTGTGTGTTGGTATTCATAGTAGAACCAGAGGAGTGATGGTCATGTGGATGGTGAGCGCCATGCTAACCAGTGCTACCAAACTCCATAGTGCCTACAATAGCTGTAGAGTGGGCCTCCACTGCTCTCAGTAGGTGGGAGCATTCTGAGTCTCTATAATCCATAGTAGTATGCCAGCACTGCAGGCCCTCACAGATGTCATAATGTAAGCCACAAACATGCTAATTATCACCAGTGTGGTATGGCTGTAGTCTGTATGAGCATGAACCACTGACATGCACATTCATTGATTTAATAACACCCACATCTAGTAACAAGCAGAATTTATGGTGCTAATATCCAACAGCATGCAACTCTCTCACATTATTTATGCATTCTGCAGTGGCAACATTGCCCACTGCTGTCACAAGAACAGAGAATGACTGTGCATCCTGTGTCAGGCTGCCATAAATGGCCTGTCCCTCCACAGATAATGGGAAGGCATGCATAGTGTTGATATCCATCAGAGACATGTCAATGGACATATATGGTAGTGGTAGAGTGCCCTCCAATGTAACCATTGCTGACAGTGTGGTGTTTGACTGTGCTATGAATAGGCCAATACTGTTGTAAGGCATAGATGCAGCACTGATGTCAGGCATTTGCTGTCTTGCTATTCTTGACCACATGTCCATAGCAACATGTGAAGGCAGACAGAGGACAATCCTACACACCTCAATGCTACAGCAGTATAGCATGTAACATACGTACTTTATATCACTGAGTCTGGCTGTGGCATCCTTGGCATATCTATAGGGGAGAAATATGGTGATGTTTACTACTGGCAAGCCCATGGAAGTGGGGTGCCACTATGCATTAGTAGGGGCTACTGCTCATACCAACTTGGTCTATCTTGACAGAGGCACTCAGCATTGCCAACAGGCTGGTTCCCACATTCACATATCCACTAGGTATCAATGTCCTCTCACTACCCCCAAAAAGGGACAGCAAGAACTGTTCTGTGTCTGTTAGTGTTGTCAGTGATCATGGTTCTCCACCTCTGCCCATTCTCTCCCTTGTGATGCCCTGAACTTTCATGGAGAGACAATGTATTATATCAATGACCCCACAGTGGCTCTATTGTGTTGCACTGTTGTGCTCATGAACAGCTTTCACATCTATCACAGGGTCTTGTCAAACAAGGCCTTGTCAGCTTTGCCTGTGTTCAAAATGTGATGACCATGGGATTTTAGGTCCCATAAAAACATCTCTGCTTCTTTACTTTTATAGGTTCATAGTAAGTATGAAGTTAGCTACCCTTGTGTGCCATTTTAAACCTAGCCAGTTTCCCTTTTGGTGAAATTAACCTAACCCATTTGGTGTTAGAATGGTCTTACCCATCCCATGGTCGATAATATATTACTCTTAATGAAAATAATTGGGTTCATACCATAGATAATTTGAGGATACCCATGCATTGTTTCCCATCTGTAGATCCAAGCTGCACTTGATTATAGACAGGGATGAGCTTTGTTTCCTGTGGATGAGGAGTCTGTTCCAGAGCAGTGGTATCCTCTGTGAGACATACCTGTCCATCCAAACTATTCTGTTGACATTGCAGAAGACATTTACATCCCTAGACTGAGTATTTTTGATTCCATTTGACTTGCTGATGTGCAGTAAATCAATCAGTATTGGGTCAGAGGATGCCTTGTATGCTAGACGCAGGCCACTTCTTACCTGTCTGCAGGATACATTGTATAATAACAGGGCTTTGAGCAGGCCCATGTAAGACATATTGTTTAGGCCTTGTAAACATTTAGGAAGGTATCACTGTAGGAATTCTGATGTTGCTTGTGTCTGAACAGACACATGCCAAAAGGGCATCATACTCAATGAATTGCCTAATGAGGACTGAGTAAAGGGAGATAATGGCATTTCTACAACTAGAAGCAATACCTTTTGCTATCAATGCACCCCATAACATACAGCACTGCACAGCCCTCAATGCCCTCAATTGGCTCAAACTTCCTTACCTCCTAGACCAAATACAACTCAATATGGCACACAAAATTATATATCAACTGAAATACTGCCCCGCACTCAACTCTCTCCTCCAGACATACACCAGGACCCTCTGCTCTGAAGACAAGCAACCAGTAACCCTACATAGACCTAACAAAAAGCTAGACAGTGTCTATACTCCTACACTGTAGCAAAACTCTGGAATGCCTTACCACCAAAACATCAGAGCAATAACAAACCACAAGATTTCAAACTCACCCTAAAAAGTCAGCTCCAAGTTACAAGCACCTGCCCCTGTTTCAAAGCAATCTAGTAACCCTACCCCCTCCTACTCTTCCATACTATCTTCTCTCCCCCACTCGCTGCCCCTCCTTAGCTAATCTGTTTCATATAACCTCTTTTAAGGAAATACCTGCTACCATCTAAAAACCTATCAGTCAATATATATTCTCACTATGCTTATCAATAATCTACTTAAAATAATTGTAACTGACAAAACTAAATGTATATAGCTCATATCACTGTACTTATTGTTTTGCTTTAATTTTTGTAAATGTCTACCAATTGTCAATACACTTACCTGTAACAGATAAGCTACACTCTGCTTGCAAATTTAGTAGCTCTGTATTTTTCTTTGTCATATGTATTTTTGTATTTTTGTCATTTGTATATTTACTTTGTGGAGTTTTTCTCCCCAGGCCTCAGCTGAAAATGGGTTCTTGTCCCAGTCGGACTTTCCCAGTCAACAAACATCAAATAAATAAATAATAAATTAAACTGAGCAATATAGAAAGACTTTCTTATAATAATGGACACATATTGGTTAAAAATTAGGTCACTGTTCACATAAGTTCCAGAATGCTGAACAACTGGCTCAACTCCTAGAGGTGTATTCCCACTACTCTCACTGTTTTGGAGCTATTTCAATACCTGTACTGAAGGGCATACACCTGTACTCAGTGTCATGGCACAAACCTGTTGCCCATTATATCTGTCTACCATTCATGCTACCACAGAGCCTGCAACATGTGGCATACCTGTTATACCTTCTCCAGCCTCTGTACTGTCAGCCCTAATGTATGCAAGTTGTTGAACATCACCCCCAACATAGTGCACTTAACTGTTCTGTATCCCTGCCTGCTGATAGCCTGTGTTACATACATGCAAATATTTCAAGCACTGGCATTAATCCCCTTCTAGCCTACAAATATACCAAAACATCTGTTCCCATAATAAATGCCCGGATTGTTTCCTTACTAGAACTACAGTCATCATAGTTTTCATGTGTGCGTGTGTATTTGTGTGTGTGTGTGTGTGTGTGTGTGTGTGTGTGTGTGTGTGTGTGTGTGTGTGTGTGTGTGTGTGTGTGTGTGTGTTTGTGTTTATTTATGTGAGTAATGCTAAGAAATTTTCCATTAGGCTCTCTGTGCTTTGTATAGTATTGCACAATCTAGGGCGTGGTAAGCACCATGTTAATACTGGCCTAACACAGTAATTATGCTAATGAAGTTTTGGTGATCAAACATTTCTGAATTGTATGTATAACACAGGTTGATGTCAGTTCTACACTATGCTATGGGTTCCATACTACCTATAGTCATGCCTGGAAATCAATTATAAAATCTGCTCCTGTTCTAGCAGATCCATTACAGCCCTGCACCCATGTCATATTAACAAGTCCTGCAACCCACTCATAGAGGCATGATGCCACTTAGGAACTGTGGTAGTGACATGCTTCCATGGTAGTGTTCCATGCATTTGGTGATAAACCCACAATACCATGTATGAAAGGTACACAAGTGGCACCCTCAGTCTGTGCATGGCTATTTTGCTTACACTGATGCATATTGCTACTGGGCTATCTTGTTCTGCCATGCTGCCCATTAATATACTTCTCTGGTTTCTGCGATAGAAGCATGTCAGTCTGTTCACAGCAAATCCAAATTCATAAAAATCCAGAAAAAGCTTTTTGCAAATCTCTAAACAATATGTTTTTGCTGTAGGGCAAGCTCCCCTGCACCCCCAATGTGGGAAGACATCCCACTAAACTTATATTTACTTACCCTGAAAATCATACAACACTGTAGAAAAGAGAAGACTCCACTGTCATTGAAAGTTGTTTCAGCAGTTTCTTTTTTCTTATATTTCAGTATTCTGTAGATTTGCTGCCAGTACACTGGCAGGCTTCCTTCCATGACTCACTTTGTTTCATCTCAGCTTTTATTTCAGCCCTGCCATTAACTTGGCAAGTGGCTATGGGTTCTGGAGTGCCCAGATATGGAAGAGCTTCCACATGATGCAGTAGGGAAATTAAGACACTTTATTTTCCTGTTGTACATGCACCACAAGGAATCCTTCACAAGGGGGCTTATATGAAGACCCCCAGTACAACAGTGCTGCTTGGCACTTGTTTACCAGAGTGGCAAGTGATGCCACATGCACTCCCCTGTTCTGATAAGCACTGCTGGCACTACTACAGTGACCTGAAGAGGCACCAACCTGTCCTTCTCCATCAAACAGAAGAAACGCTGCTTTTTCAGAGGCATAGAGGGTAAAGGCCCTGACTAAATTCCAACAAGCCCAAGATTGATTAGCATCCTAGTTGACTGACTGAGTAGCAGAGGAAAATGAGTGCACTCATCCCAGGAGGGTGAGTGGTCACATGGATATTTCCTGCAATGATTCTTGATGGAGAGTGGGGATGTCACACTGGGGGCATGGTCCAAATACACGAAATGGTGGTGGTCATGGCTGAGTTGCCATGGAGGTGGGTCAATATGTTGCAAAACCAAATTCCATGCCCACCCATTGGACAAAACCACAAGACTGCAATGGGGACCGTGGAGTAACAGGGTAGTCCTAAAAAGTGAAGAAAAAGAGCTGATGGTGATAGCTGACACTCCTGAATGTCCTAAGGCTCCACAACCAGTCCCAGCTAGTTTGGAGTAAGTCAGGGGGAGATATGGAGTACTAGACCCCACATGGGCATGTGACACTGGTTAGGAAGGCCATAGGATGAAGCAGGGAACATAAGTGGTAAAAAAATAGGAAGTAGAGCTTAAGGAGAGAGAATCTGCCTTCTAAAGTAAGCATGTCTTCATGATTTTATTTTCTTAGTACACCTAGTCATTATTGTACTTCTAGATGTTGTTGCCAATGTGCTTGGTTATACTGTACTCAGTTTTTTTTTGTTCTTCTTTTTGGATCTTCCAGCTCTGGATGAAACTGAAGAGAATGACGATCACCTGCCAGTGGAGGTAGACAAGATTCGCCAGGTGTCAGGGTATGTGTATTGTATTGCTGCCATATTTATATATCTCTCCTTCACCTGCTAAGTCCATCACTACAAACACTTGCATATATTTGTATAGAGCTTGCATGAATGCTATGTTTTAAATGCATGTGCAACTATAATGCTGTACTGACTGCTATGAGTTATTCCTGACTGTGACATCTTCATACCAAATATACTGAGCTTGGGTGTAACAGTGTTCTTAGGGCTGTTAGTCTCCCCTGTAATACTTCAGCTGTTAATACCATTCAGTGTCCCATAGCTTTGTGATTGTCATTTCATAATTGCTCATTGCCCTTGCCTACCTGCCATTTTGTTATACATTTCTGCCTTTGCCACTGTCCATCACTGTACCAGGTATATCTAGCATAGCTTGGGTATAATAACTATCAAGCAGGTATGTACCAGTGCACTTGCTTTTCCATTTTGTCAAAATGTGGTATAAATGCAGGCATCACATGTCCATATTATATGTTGTAAGTATTCTAAGGCAAATTTGGTACTGTGCCATCCTGTGTCACACAGCCTGTCATTTGGCACACTAAATATAATACCTGGACATACCCTGCTATTTTCCACAGGGATGTATGTTTCTGTACATAGCTGGCTTACTTCTCCTTTGCTTTCTACTCCATCCATTCCTATGTCTATGTTATCCCATTATCCTGTCTAAGAATTTCCCTGGGCATTTATAGCACAATTGGTCTGCTATCTGCATTATAGATTCATAGGTTCATAGGTAGTTAGTAGGCTAGCTGCATTTGCGGACCATTTTATGCCTGTCCAATTTCCATTTTTTATGCTCAAAATAACCTATGCCATTTTGTTATACCCATCACATGGTCAATAATTATATATTACTCTTAACAGGAATAGCTGGGATCATACCACAGATAATTTGAGGGGACGTATGCATGGTTTAAAGCATTTAAGAGTTGCCTCTGTCTGTTAGTAGTACAGGAGGCAATCCTGAGGTAAATGTTCTGTTTCACATCCATAGATCTAAGTTGCACTTGAATATGAACAGGGATGAACTTTGATATATGTGGATTGGGAGTCTGTTCCAGAGCAGTGGTATCCTCTGTGAGATATATCTGTCCTTCCAACCCATTCTGTTGATGTTGCAGAAGAGGTGTAGATCCCTAAATCGAGTATTTCTGATGCCATTTGACTTGCTGATGTGCAGTAAGCCCATCAGTAATGGGTCAGAGGATGCCTTGTATGCCAGACACAGATCACTTCTTAGTAGCCTGTAGGATACCAAGTAGAGTGACAGAGCACTGAGTCAGTACATGTTGGACATGTTGTTTAGGCCTCATATCTTTTTAATAAGGTATCTTTGTGGACGTTCCTCTTATTGCATATATCTGGACAGATACATGCCAAAGGGGCTATTATATTCAATGATTGGCCTAATGAGGGCTGAGTAAATAGGGGCAATAGCATCTCTAGATCAGGACACAATCCATTTGTTTATAAACTGTGTAATATAAAAGGACTTTCTTACAACAATGAACACACGTTGGTCAAAAGTTAGGTCAATATCCACATGTTCCCAAATCCTGAACAACTGGGTCAGCTCTTAAGGGTGTATTGCCAATATGGTAGTTCCCTGTGGTAGATTACTTCAAAAAAGATACAGTAATGCATTTCTTGGAACTTATTATCAGTACATGATTTTTGGCACCAGTTATTTATTTCAAGCAAATCTTCCTGCAGGATGGTTAAGTCATTTGGTGATTTAATGACTGCTCCTAGCCTGCAGTCATTTGCAAACATAGTCAGCCAGAGCCCTTTGGTATTGGCTTTTGCTTCTGTAAATAGATGCCAAATAGAAGAAGTCCCAGAACAGAACCCTGGAGGACTCCAGTGGTGACTGGTCTCTCCCCTATTTTGATTATCTGTATCCTATCTGCCAGCTGGCAATCCAGAGGGCGACATAGATGTTTATTCCTATTTTATTTAACTTTTCTTCTATGCCTGAGTGGGGAATTGTCTCAAATGTTTTGGCTAAGATGAGGCATGTGGTGTGTACCATTTTGCCTTCATCCATTGTTTTGGTGACCTTTTCAAAAAATCCACCAGGTTGAGTAAGCATGACCTGCCCTTGACAAATCCCTATGTCCTGACTGATTAGTTCCATGATAAGTCTTTCCATGGTCTTACATATGAGACTGGTCACACGTATGGGTCTGTAATTGCCTGGGTCTGTGGAAGGTCCTCCCTTACGCAGGGGAATCAATGCAGCTGTTCTCCGTTCACTTGGTACAAGACTTGCATGGAGGTTAAAAATTGAACAATGTTGCTAAGAATGTGGCTAAATAATGCTTCATGCTATTTTAGATGCATCCAAGGATATTTAAGGACCCATCAGTACAGTATTGTTAGCTTTTGATAGCACTCTTAGGACTTGGTCTTGTGTGATAGCTGGAGATGAGCCAGTTTCAGGTATATCTTGAGAGAAAATGTAGGGCAGAGAAGGGTAATGTTAGAGCTAAATTTATTAGCCAGTAGGTTCGCTATATGTTCAGCCTCAATGTACGTAACATCATTCACAATCAGCTTAGTGATATGCTGTGTTGTGCTTTTGAAAACATAACTAAAAAATGCCTTGTGATTGTCTTTGGCAATGGTAGCTATTTTAGCCTTGAACTTGACTTTGTTGGATTTTATTAAGCTACTGAGTTGTTTGTTTAATTCAGTGACAAGGACTCAACATTCTGGGAATTACTCTTCTTACTTTTGGTCAAAATAGTTTTCCTTTTATTGTAAAGATTGTTGATATTATGATTCTGCCTTGTGGGTTTGTTTCTGGGGTTTGCCCTGCACTTGTTCCTACATGGTACAACTGTATCTATGCAGCTATTTACATGATGGTGTGGAGTGGTGGTGTATGTTTCTGCATATTCAGTGGAGTTAACTGGGTTTAATGGGGATTTGAAGCTTGCCAATATATCACTTAAGAGTAGTTAGTTTTTCTTAAAGAAAGTGATGAAGATATGCAAGGAATGGTACAAGATTGTCTCATATTAGTAAGGGCAAGATCAAAGATGTTACTCCCTGACTAATTGTTCCAGGACATTGTGTTGACAACGTTCAGGAATCTGTGTGCTTGTGTATTAGTGGTGGTGTAGGTTTCTCAGTCTATAGCTGTATAGTTTAGATCACCTAGGAAAATGGTATTGGGTTTAATGCTGAGTGATTCTAGTTCCTGTATTTAGGCATTGTGACCTTCTTGTGTCATAGAGGGAGTTCTACAGCTAGTTAATCTGTGGTATAGGGCGTTTCTGATTGTTATTTGGGCAGGAAGAAGCTCTAATGCATCACAGCCTTGATGTGAGTCTCTTCTGGATGTAGATTGAGACACCTTCAGCTTTTTCTCCCTCCTGAACAGTAGCTGGTCTAAATATGTGGAAGGCATTACAGTCCTGCACAACCAGAGTGCTCTCCTCTATTTTAAATCATGTCTCGGTCACTACACAGATGTCAATGTAAGAAGAGCTTGTAGGGAGTGGAGTTTCTTGTTCAGGCTCCTAGTGTTGATCAGTAACACCTTCATATTTTCCATTGCTTGTTTCATTATTTATTTGGTTGGCTTTACCTAAAAAAGCCACGGTTGTGGTGCTCAGTGTCCTTGCCAATAATCAAAATCCTGGGGGGGTGGGGCAGATGCAAGCCATCAATGGCAAAGCAGCATGGTCTGTTGATCATAACCTTCCCAGGCTGACAAATATTGGACTCCCTTTGAATGACACCAAATACTAAGCCATTTATTGAAGTCAATTATTTTGTGCTCAAATTGCAGCATTAAACTTGGAGAAGGTAGAATGTTGTTTAATGGTTCTCTCACACCTGCCTTGAACACACAGTCTGAGAACTCCATCATGTTCTTCCTCATATATTTTTCTCCTTCCAGAGCCTGTTATACAAAAGTGGACCAAATCATACTGAGTATTGCTATTTTTGTGTTGTTCTTTTTCTCCCTATCATCTTCCTCGTTTTACTATTTTTTCTTTATTGTGCTCTTTCTTGATTTATTTTCATTTATTTTTCAGTTAATGCCATGGAGCAGGATGTAGCTGAAACAACATCCATCATGCCATGCACCAGCCTCACCACCACCCTCTCGGTCCTCTGCAGTCCCCAGTCCAGCCTCACTCCACAGTGGTGAAAGGCATTCTGCAGGAGGTAACTAAGAGGAATGGCTGGTGCCCTCTGGTGCTACTTCTTCATTGAGGAGTGTAAGCTCCACAGCAAGGAGTGGCACTGGTAGTTCCCTGGATCCCCTGTAGTTATTAAAGGCCTATTAACCACTCTAGGTCATAAATAAAGCTTAACTGCTGGCATCAATGGGCAATAGTGGTATCATGGGTGTCCAAATAATAGCTTGAAGAACTACCTAACAGACCCTATTAGATCTAAGCATCTATTCCAAAGCCAGGCTTTGTTTGTCAGGCGGGCACACAGGGACATTCTACCTCTACCCTCTCCATCACACAAGACAGAAAACTACTCAGAAAACTAGCCATAAGGCTGAACCTATGCTCCTGCAAAGAAAGGTGGAGGAAAGATGTATTTGATGTGATTAGCAACAACACAGGAAATTTCCACATTCTAGACCTAACCTTGTATGACTTCATCAAGGCCAGGTCCTGCCTGCTCAATCTGTTGGACTTCTTTGAGAAGGTCCCCAAGGCCACTGACAAGGGTAAGACAGTGCATACTGCCTACCTTACCTGGTCTAGAATCGATATTACAACAAACCAAAAATTTATTATAAACTGACAAATTGGGCATAAGGGCGCCTGTATGTGTATGGATGGAGATGGATAGCCAAATGGCTCATGGATAAAATGCATGTTATTAGAGAGAGGGAATCCACATTCATCAAGAGGCCAGTCACCAGTGGAGTATCATAGGTTTCAGTGCTGGGCCCCCTCCTGTTTGGGATAAACTTCTCACATGTCAAGGCAAATGTAGATGGCCTTTGGCTGACCAAATTTCCTGATGACTGAAAGTTGGGGGGCAATCACTTGACTCCCCAAACAATGTTGATATCCTATGGAAAGGACTGACACAGATTTATTATTTTGGTGTCAGAGCCATGGACTCAAAGTAAATGTGAAGAAATGCATAATAATACCCTTTGGGAAATCAAATAACCATGCAAATTACAACATTGATAGCACCCCTAAGAGTGGACCCAGTGGTGAGAGATCTAGGTACTCAGATTGATAGTAATCTGGATTTTGACCACCATGTCTCCATGATGGTAAGGAAAGACTTCTATGTGACTCAGCGTATAAGTAAGGACATGGCATCCAGATCTAAGGATGTCATCATACCATTGTACTTGGCCCTCATCAGACCAATAATCTAGTACAATGTATCCTTTAGCATGTACCTCACCAGGCACCTGCAACAGTTGGAGCATCCTCAGAGTTTTCTCATCAAAAAATGCAGGGTATAACCAACATGTTATATGCTGACCAATTAAAAGCCTTATCACTATATTCAGTTTCCTACCAATTACTGGGGGGTGTGATCTATTCCTGATCTACAAAGCAGTCTCTGACCCAGCCCTGATGAAATGTTGCATATTCGCAAAACTAACTGCACAAGAGTTACCCACTTCAAGGATTTAAACCTGATCCCTGGCATGAATATATCATGCTAGAGAGACAGATATGTGCCCCAGAGATTGCCCCTCCTCTGGAATAGTCCATGATTATATTCAAGTGCAATCTCAACCAATGGATGGGAAATCGTAAATTCACTCCTGGGGTGGTGCCCATGTCCCTTATGGACAGAGACAGTCGTAAAGAAATGGCAAACCTCCGCTTGCTGACACTTATTATCTTTCCCCCTAAGGATAGAAAATTGTATAAAATTTAGTTAAAACTGGCTAAGCTTGTAAGGGCTCTTCAGCTGTTAGCCTAGTAATCTCCTATGAATCTATGAACGATAATTACAAAGTGAACTTCCCTTCTGTAACATGCCTGCAGTTGTCCATGATAATAAATAAATCTTTTTTTAAGCAGATAGATTTTATTACAGCAATTAACAGTGAACCATATTGTTGCAAATCACAATTGCATCACCTATCTTGCATTACAGGTTTCCAATGATGCTGTAACAAATTATCCAATAGTTTCCAGTATAAAGAAGCTCATCTGGTAGTGTCTGATGAAGGGTTTTGTTGATCATACTAAAGAGGGCAGAGTGACATACATCTTGTGCAAACTTTATAAACTGGGCATTATACAGTTATCTTAGTATGTATAGCCAACTCTGGCATATGTAATAAGATGCTCCCATTCATACCCAGCCATAGGCCCCACAGTGATCTCACCACTTAGTAGACATTATAGAATTCCTCTGTCTGTTTTAGCATAGAGGGGCATTTATATAAGCTTTATGTACAAAGCATTACCTAGTTATCTGGATAAATATAGCTGTCTTTGGCTCAAATAATAATATACTCCCATTCATGGTGACACAGCTCACTAAGGCCTCAAAGTAGTCCCATCATTTATTATACATTATAGGATTTCACTGTCTACTGTAAAACTATGAAACTATCCACAGCTTGTAGAATCCTTGTGATAAGGTCTCCCTTTAATTATTTTTCTTTCGGCTGAGCTTCATTGCCTGTCCCTGATGCAGTCAAATAAACAATGTAACTAATGAAAATGCAAAAAAATAACTATTTACAAGAATTAGCAGACAATTAGACCACAGTATTTTAAACATCACAGAGGTAGCCTCAAAAGTTTTACTTTGCCTACAGATCTGAATTGTCTGGTCATGACTGCTAGAGATGGCCCCAGGTGTTGGTGCTGGTTCTATTGGTACTTTGGGCTTACTGCTGTGGGGGGGGGGGGTGACCATTATCCTTCATCTTTTTATATGCAATTCTATTGTTCTCACCTCTTCTCTAAACTTCATCTTACATGCATTTAGTAAATATCCGCATTTTCTATTCAGATTCCAGCGCTCCTGTCTGTGACCACTAGAGGCTCCATTTCTGTTAGAGTTTTGATCTAGAGTGCCCATCTGCTAATCTTAACTCAGTGGTCTACCACGTCTGTAAGTACCTGCTTCACACTAATAAGTTCTGGTGGCTATGCTTGCTTCCGTTTCTTAGCTATAACTTTTTTATGTAAGCATTATTAAAGTCAACAGGGCATTCTGTAAGTTTGTCTTCGTTAGGTCAGCCTAAGAGATATAACTGCGGGCCAGCATCCAGTGTTTTTTGAAATACCTTATGAAGCAGTTGTCTGAACTGAGTTCTGGAAATTAACCAACCTGGGGCACATAATGAATGTATGTAGCCAATTGTCCTGTTCAGGCGAACCACAGTGCCAGCAGTCCCTACAGACTGCTGGGAAGATTTTTCTTAATTTGACAAGGGTATATAACTATCTGTGGAGACACTTCCATTCAAATATCCTAACTTTTCTGTCTCTAATGCAGGAGTCTAGTAGTTCAGATATCTAAGCTGTTTCTGGAATTCTATCTGGATGTTTAATGATCTCTCCCAGACTGCTTGTTTTTTTTTTTTGTATTCGTACATATTTGGAAAGCATAAATGCCTTGTAGAAACCAGATATGCTTGGATGCCCCACTGAACCTTCATTCTTCTAATGACTAATTAATTGGACAAAGTCAGTTTTCCTCAGGTCTATATTTTTATAACATTCCATCTGTCTAAAGGACACTCTTAATCCTTGGTATTCCAGATGGAGTATCTTTGGAAGGGTATATTTTGCATTTACCACTTGCTATTCCAATATTCTTCCATTATGTAACATCTGATATCGATATTGTAGCTGCTTCCCCAACTTTCCCCAGTTACTCATAGGAGAAGTATCTTGGTTTCTGAGTTGGGGTAGGTGTAGCCTATCTGTATTTCCCTCAAGTGGCTTAGGGTTGGGGTTTTAAATAAAGTTCCTAGCTGCTGCTTGAGTGGTTTCAAGGGGAGGGTGGCCTCAGGGGGCCTGATCAAGGATAATTAAGTTCAAGTAATCTATTCTCAGTGAAATATCACATCTCATTAATATCATATCTTTCCATACTGCTTTGTAGGTGTTAGAGATGATCTTTATCACTGTAGTGAATACTGGCTGCTCCCCAATAAAGTTGCATATCCGGGGTCAATATTCCTCCCATATGTATAGGTAAACCCATTTTTTCCAAGCCACCCAGGGATGGCCTCCCCCAGATTAAGGTTTTATATAGTTTTATAATCTGCTTTTAAAGTGGTTCCAGTGGAGAAGAAACCAGAGCTTGCATCACATATAGCAATAGCAGTAGGACAAACCAATTTATTGCCTGAGCCTGCTGATCTAGGCCAAAAGGGAGTAGATTCCAGTTTTAGAAATGTGCTACTACTTTGTGCTGAATTTCCTGGTAGGTAAGAACAACTGACTGTTGCCATGTATCGGCAACCTGTACTCCTAAATATTTTATTGTTGTTCTTAAGTAAGAAGGGATAACTAAATGTCAATTCCTGCTGAAAGTTTAAGTTTTGGGTCTTGATAGTATAGCCTCAAAATGGCCAAATGTTGTAAGTATATGAAAAGGAGATATGAGATCTTTAGCCAGGTCAGATCGTGTGAGTAGGATATCACCTGCAAATAAAGAGATTTTTAGCTCATGGGGACCCTATTTATAGCCTTGTATAGGAGACTTCCTAATTACCTTGGATAATGGCTCAAGATAAAGTACAAACAGCAGAGGAGATATAAGACAACCTTGTCTGGTTGCCCTTGGGATCTGAAAGGGGAGGATATTCCTACAGAGGTCTTTACTACTGCTGTCAAACCTACATAGATGCTTTGCTTGAGGTTAATAAATGCGTTGTGGAAGGCCATTCTTTTCAAGACGTTATAGAGAAAAGTAAAACGCAAGCCACCAGGTCTTGAGCAAATCCTGATACAGTCACAAAGTCTAAAAAATAAAGCAGATAAAGACAGTATCAGGAGCACACAGCAGGCAATAAAATCACTAAAAACGACAATTTATTGCAATATACAGGATAAGTGCTTTCACAGCAACCCCAATTACCACTTCATCAGATAGCACATAAAAGAAAATCAGCACTTAAATACAAAAAAGCACCAATCAGAGGCATTCAATGTTTGCATTTTATTTTTTGTGCTATCTGATGAAGCGGTAATTGGGGTTGCTGTCAAAGCGCTTATCCTGTATATTGCAATAAATTGTAATTTTTAGTGATTTTATTGCCAGCTGTGTGTTCCCAATACTGTCTTTATCTGCTTTATTTTTTTGGACTTTGTGACTGCATCAGAATTTGCTCAAGACCTGGTGGCTTGCTCTTTACTTTAAATGTTGTTTTATTCCACTGGCTTGGGAGCATGGTGGCTGAGCAAGAAGGTATGGAGAATTGTTCTGTTGAACAGAATATTGGCAGAGTTACCAGGTTTCTGGTGGAGGATGATAATCCACTTCTTGATCTGACATTTATTGGTACACAACTGGTGGCGAAGGGGATTAATGAAGTGGATAGAACAGTCCACTTTAAGCTCCGTACCTTGGAGAATGACCTGTATCATTTGAAATGCCTCCAGCATCAACGTCATCATTTAGAGGCGTATATTCAGCATGGTGTTGTACCGAGGGGATTTAGAGTTTTAACCATGCCGACATAAAGCAACCAGTATCCGGGGCTACTAGCAAAGTGGCATAAAACTGAACCTGGATGTAAGTTTCGATTATATTAAATTGCTTATTGAATTCTTCAAGCCAGTGGAGGCAGAGCTGATTAATTCAATCAAAATACAACAGGGTGAGGTCTAGGGCCTTGCATCCACAGAACTGGTTGATGTACGGCTCTGTGAGTTAATAGATAATGTAGCTATGTATGAAAAAAGATTCCTGGCTCAAAAGAAGAGAAAATTGGAAAAAGACCTTAGAGACTTTAAGTTGGGACATGTGCTCTCTTAGCCTCAACAAACGGAGGCAATTAGTCGGACAGATAATAATACGAAACATTCTGTGTCGACTGATAGAGGTAGCAGTCTCTTGAGTAGACCGAAGAATATAAATACAGTGAATACTGAACGAACTGATGTGTCTGAGGCTGATAATGCTTTGGTTCATACTTCTGTTTATTCTACCCCAAAAGGGAAGGAGGATGGCCCTTTTGGTGAGCCTGTAGTAAGGAGGAAAGTGCCTCCTACTACCTGTAGAGCTGCTAATGAATCTGTTAATGATGTGGCAGCAGTTCAACAGTTTTTTTCTTGTCGTCCTCATACGGTTGAACCAGGGCTTGTCACCATATCAACAGCAAGGGAGGAAGAAACGGAAACAGGCCCTGGATATGGGGGGCAACAGGACAATAAAGAAAATGTAGCAGCAGGTGAACAGTCCCTAGTATATAATATTTCAAATAGAGAATTGACTGTATCTGAACTATCAGTATTAAGTAAAGGTCTTTCTTTTATTCCTGCTGTGAAAGCAGATGATGCAAAGACATTGATTGACTTAAGACTTTTTAGTAGAAACTTAATGCTGAAACTTCTCTTTAATGGGAATGCTGAAAGTGCTGTATGTCAAGACTCTGTATTTAGAAAACCGAGCACATTTCTACCACAGAATCATCCATTGGTAGAAGCATTTGTCAGGCTGTGTGAGGATAATTTACTTAGTACATTTAATAATGTTAGAGGATGTAATTTTAATAATTTATCGAATTCAGAAAGGGAAGCCATACAAGGGCTACGTAATGATAATAATATTGTAATTTGCCCCGCAGATAAAGGTGAGGCCATTGTTATAATGGACAGTAATTATTATTTTGAGAGCATTACAGCTTTATTGACTGATGCATCTGTGTATATGGAGACTGACTATGAAGGGATCAAATAGAGGATCCTTCAGATATATAATGTTATACAGGACTGTGTTTTGAATCAATGTATTACTGCTGACATTGGGAAGTATTTAACTGTAGATTTACCATGTGTTCCTACCTTTCATGGCCTGCCCAAGATCCATAAAAATCCTGTCACACCTCCTTTTAGACCAATAGTAGTGGGTGCAGGATGGGCAACAGAACCTCTCTCTATTTTTGTTGAAAAGAAACTTAGACCTATACTAGATTTATCTAATGTAGTGTTAAGGGACTCTAGACATTTTCTTCAAAATTTATATAGACATGTTCATTCAGAGGATGTTCCACGAGACTGCTGGATGGTGACTATGGATGTACAGTCACTCTTCACTGTCATTCCAAATGATATAGGCATTGAGTTTGTTAGTAGGTATTTACACCTCTATAGTGAATATGATGACAGACAGATTTGATTTGTCTTCTTTCTGAGACTATTCTTGAGAACAATGTGTTCTTGTTCAATGGCAGATACTATCTACAGACCTCTGGCGTAGCTATGGGCACTTCTTGTGCCAATAGCTATGCCAATATGGTCATGGGTCAGTGGGAAAACATGTTTATATTAAATGAACATGATTTTTTGAGTTGTATTAGTTTTTACAACAGATTTGTAGATGATATTTATTTACTATGGAGAGGAAGCATTGAAGAACTTAATGGATTCTTGGATTATTTGCATGGGACTACTATGTTCCTGAAGTTCTCTGTCTCCTATTCTAGAAGAATGATTGAATTTTTGGATATTAGGATTGATAGATCGGTGGACGGGACATTTAGTATCAGTTTATTCAGAAAAGAATGTCACAGGAATTCTCTATTACATCACACTAGCATGGACCCACCCATGTGTTCCGTAATATAGTAAAGGGACAGGGGATGCCCCATGTGTTCCGTAATATAGTAAAGGGACAAGGGATGCCCCATGTGTTCCGTAATATAGTAAAGGGACAGGGGATGCCCCATGTGTTCCATAATATAGTAAAGGGACAGGGGATGCATGTCTCAAGGCTGAATATGAATGATGAAGGATTCGGTAGGGAGGTAGTAAACTTAAGAGAGCAATTTAATAAGAGAGGGTATAAGAAGAGGGAAATAGACCTTGGATTACATGCTAGTGCACAATTGAGACCTACTAGAGCTAGACCATATTTTGGAGGGGTACCCAGTATAGAGACACCTTCTAGATCTAGTAATCATCAGCTAAGTGTCTCAATAGAATACAGTAATGATGTTAATATGTTACTGATGTCTTTCATAGGCATTGGCCCATTTTATTAACGGATGAGAAGATTAAAGCTGTGGTTGGTGAGAGGCCGAGATTCAGATATAGAAATAAAAAGAATCTCAAACAGATGCTATGTTATCCTGATAGGCATGTAGATAGGAATAGAGATGGCCAGTTGGGGAATACTTCCCCTTGTGGTAATTGTCAATATTGCATTCATATTGAGACAAGTAATACTTTTTTTTGAGTCCTAATGATGGGAAAAGGTTTCAGTTTAAAGTTCATGCGGACTGCAACACCAAATATGTCATATATCTGGCACATTGTGTGGAATGCTCATTGTATGTAGGGAAATGTAATTGTAAGATGAGGGATAAAATAAGAGAACATCTATATGCAATTAGGAGTAAGTATGAATCTAATGCATTATCGAAACATGTTATGATGGAAGGTGAACATAATTTCTTTAAGTTTAGAGTCACTGACAGGACTTTTGACTCTATGAGAATGGGTGACATTAGAAATTACACTGAAAATCTTGAATTAAGGTAGATCTTGAGAATGCAGGCCCAGGAAGGGAAAGGTTTGAACGGGCAAGTTTCTCTAAAGCCCGTTCTGATGTCCCGGAGGTTATTTAAGTGAGTTTTAGAGCTATGAATGTTTTTTATTGTTCTATGTAATTCTGATCCTAAGTAGTATGTATATAGTGTGTTTTAGTACACATTTTTATTATGATTTAATTGTGTTTTAACAAGGGGGTTGGTGTAAACACTGAATGCCTCTGATTGGTGCTTTTTTGTATTTAAGTGCTGATTTTCTTTTTTGTGCTATCTAATGAAGCGGTAATTGGGGTTGCCGTGAAAGCGCTTATCCTGTATATTGCAATAAATTGTCATTTTTAGTGATTTTATTGCCTGCTGTGTGTTCCTGATACTGTCTATATCTGCTTTACATTATAGAGAAAAGACTACCCTATTGAATGTCTTCTTCTCATCTAAACTTAACAATAAGTATAGCTTCCCTGTTTCTTGAGAGTGACCCAAAATACAAAGAGTGCGTAATATGTTGTCATACATTTGATGTCCCTCTATAAAGCCACACTGGTCTATATGAACTAAGGTTGGTAGGAATGTCGATGATCTGTTGGCAAGAATGGTCAATAACATATTCTAGTCATGATTTAGCATGGAAATTGGATGGTAGACTTTAGGGATCACTGCTTCAAAGACCTGGGGGCAGGGGCTTTCCTCTCTGATATCCTATTCATCAGGACCCTCAATTTCCCTAGTAACTCTTCCTTATATATTTTTCATAAGTTCCATGGGATGTCATTGGATCCGTGAGACTTACCCATGGCTTGGTATTTGTAAATTTCCTTTATTTCTGCCTCTGGGATGGAGGCCATATGTCTGTCCCTCTGAATCTGTGTCAATAAATTCAAGGTAATCCTTTTCAGAAAATGTCCTTCTTCAGAGATCAGGGACACATGAGCTTGAGTGGTATAAAGTTGTGCACAGTAAACTTGTAAAGTTTTCAGTATTCCCTCTGGGGTGACCGCTACTGCTTTTGCGAAGTTTCCCAGAGTTTTGTTATCATTCTTGTTAAAACTTGTCTAAGCTTAAGCACAAGTGCTCTAAGAGCCTTTGGAACGTTTGCAAAAGTGATATGTTTAATGGCTGATTTATAGAATATATGTTTTTGATCCATCTTGTATAATTCTGCTTTAATTTCTCTGAACCTGGCTGATTCAGCTTCACTCCTATGCCACTGACTCAGATGTAATACGAACAGCTGCCCCAGTAGGTCTCTGTACTGTTTATGTGCTTTTGCCCTAGTTTGTTTAGCTTCCTGTTGTATGGTTTGTTTGATTTTACTTTTGAGCTCATCTCACCCTTCAGCAGTTATTTCCTGCATTTCAGATACATTTATTTTCATTGCCTCACTTAACCACTTAATATTGGACTGTAGCTAGTAGGCATAATTTAAATGCAAAAGGATAGCTACGGTAGCTTGAGATGCCCACCTAGCTGGTAACACATCATCAAATTCTAAGCACCTCAAAAAGAACGTATTTTTAAGCATTATTTTAAACATATAGTGTATAAGACTACCACATAATCATCAAATTCTTCAAGTGAATTTCAACCTGGCTTATTGCTCGAGCTCTGTAGAATACCTGAGCAATGATTTGCTAAATGTTTTTCAAAGTTATATTTAGTGTCCAAAGAAATTATATCCCTTCTTTAGAAGCAATCAGATTGGAGCTGTCCAGGCTTCCATGAGAAACCTAGATTTGTCCCTTAGCGCTGATTGCTTCTTGAGCAATGGAAACAGAATCTGTATTCCTAGGGGTCGACTATGGGTCCTGCAGGGTGAGGTAGTATCCAGAGGCAGCTTGTCCTATTGGACTGCAGGACTGCAGCCCTCCCAGCAAGATAAACAACATTTTGTAAATAAAATAATAAAATCTAAATTATTTTAATACAATAATTTATTATCTGGCCCCTCCTTATTTAGCTACAAGTCCAATTGACTCACTGAAGTCCCAGAACTCAGACTGCGCATGCTTGCTGAGTTCCAGGTAAAAAAAATATAGTTTTTCTGTAAATCCAGATTCAGACTGCTGTAAAAGTAGTCCAGATTAATGAGCGAAGGCATCAGTGTGATGACCAGAAATCTATGTGGTTTAGTAACTGCATAGAAGTGGAAGGGGCTCGGACTGCCACGTCCGCAGGCACGTACGTGATGTGATGGGCTGAATGGCTATTGATTGGGTCTCGCACTCTTCCTGGGCTTTATGTGTTGGGAAAAGAGTGAAAATCAAACAGTAGCAGCCGCTGGGCACTGACTGATTCAACTTGTTTGGGTATTTGCAATTTGAATTGCATAACATTGCATCAGAAATCAGTCATCCTGAGGACCTGAGGCTAATATTGAATTTTTTTTTAATTCGTTCAATTGGACTGTAGTGAGTAACTATTAAGCTGAGCTGACAGCTCGCTGAGAGACTGAAATAACAAGTAAGTGACATTTTTCTTTTCTTGGTGGAGTTGTACTGTCTACAGTGACAGTCTCTTTATGCTGGCATGCTGTAGGTAATAATTGGTCTTTATTCTGGCATGCTGTGTATTGACAGCATACCTTTCAACTGTCCCTGATTGACTCAAATTTTGGCTGTGTCCCTCTTAATCCCTCCTAAAGCTAGTGACTTTCGGAGGAAAGGTGGTAAATTACATTTGAATGCTGACAATAATTAAAAGTTATAGACTTCTTTTACTCCAGAAAGCGTATATTAATTCATATGTTCTGATTCTGTCAATGTCGACTCTCAAGTTAATAGCATTAATATTTTAAAAGGGTCCCTGATTCTGTTGAAATTTGTCCCTGATTGGTTGAGAGCTATGAGACAGTATTTTGGACATGGTGCTACTGCTGTCTTCGGTTTGGTGTCAACCACTGTAATCACAGCGATGTGTGCAAGTGTGCTGAATGCCAGTTATCACTTTAAATAAAATTAATGTGATTTTGTGCAGTGATAAATGTATTTGGATCATCAATGCTATTTCTGTTTTCTAGTAGATATTACATTGAAGTAATGGAATATACCTGCATTATTTTCTATGCATATGTACTGCTGTGTCAGATACAGTAAGCAGTTCTTGGACGGTGTTATATAGGTTGAGGACAGCTAGATTGTAAAGTATTAAAATTTAAAAGTTCAAAAGTATTTTATTAATACATGTATTTATTTTAATACTTAAGGTGGACAACTAATAAGTTAATTCTAAGACATTATTTTAATATTTTATTTGTTTGTGAGGGTGAGGTTTTGTGGAAAATGCATGCCGTTACAAGGGGGAGGGATGATATTTTATTTGTACCCATTCATTAGTTGTTATCTTAATTGTATGTATTTAAGCTGCTGAGTATGCATTTCTTAAATTGTTCTGAAGAAGGCTGACAGAGTTTGGGTGAAAGTGCTTAACTACATTAACTTGTGTTCGTGTGGTCACTGGCACTGTCACTGTGATTTTTGAATAAATCTTTGTATCGTTCAGCTTTGGTGTTTTCAACTTCTTTGGTATGTAGGTATGTTTGTGGAAATACACCGTGGGGGTGTGTGTGATTAACTGCTCCCTTAGGTTATGAGACTAATACCAAATATTTACTTTTTGTGGGGTTGTCGTTCCCTCTCCCCTGTCATCAGTATGAAAGCTCTTAAGAGTTCAGTGAAATAAATACAGCAATTTACTAAAATATACATCTCAACTGTCCAGATTTTTTCAAAATGAATAGATTTTTGCTTATTTTTGGTTTGTTCCTCATAACATTTGTGGTTTTCTGACAAATCATTTAGGAATGAAGTCACTAAATAATTACAGACATTGAGTTTCAGGCTTCATACCCTTCAGAAAAATGCACGCAAGACCTACTATTCTGTCAACTGTCTAAGTTTATACAAGAGCAATTTTTAGTACTGTTTGTATGTTCCTAAATCGTTTTATAGAATTAGGTATATGCAAACCTCTCAACTGTCCCTGATTTTGGCTCAAAATGTTGCTCTCCCCCTAATAATCCCTCTGCAATTTGGCAAATTTGGAAGAAAACGTGGAGGGTTTACAATTAATAAATAATTGTAATAATCAGTTATAGATTATGTTTAATTTCAGAAATGCATGTAGATTCTCTTATTTTGTCATCTGCTCAAGTTAACAGTGCTAATATTAAAAAAGTGTCTCTTCTTTGACAGGTTCCCGGTTGTATTATGCGGCTATTTTATGTTTTTGCATCACATTTTTGGTCAGTTTTTCATAAAATTGTGGTTTTCTGGCAAATTAGTAGCCAATCATTACAGATTGAAGCTAGAAAATAATGACAGACATTTGAGTTTCAGATTTCATACCCTTCAGAAAATTCATACTAAAACAAGACCTAATTATCTTTCTAAGTTTATAAGAGCAATATTTAAAAATTGTCCTAATTTTTGGGCCTTTGTCACACTTTATTTATGGTATTGTCCAGATTTCTTGCTCTGAGGTTGAGAGATATGACAAATGTGTCATGGCCATCACTGTCAGCTAGAGACATTTCAAATTGTGACATACTTGTTGCACCCCACTCCCCCATGTAGTGACTCTGGATGTGTCCAATCAAGGCAAGGAGCAGTTATGCAGTGTTAAGTGTGCAGAGTATCCCCCCATGCAAGGTAGATGCAAGTACTGTAGTGGCTTTTCATCTGTCCTTGATTTTGCAGAATGTTCTGGTTTTCTGTCATATTTCTATACTGCTGATTTATGGTTCTTCTTAATCAGAAAATGCATGTTTTTGCAGTGCCTGCTGCATTGTGTTTAAGTAGCAATGCTTTAATGACCATCAGGTAAGCTTGTCTGAGACTATAAGATGTAAGTAAGCTTTAATAAGCATACTGTTAAAGAATTACCAACATTGAAAGCCTTTTTTGTTGCTGCCATGCAGAGAATATTTACATAACTAGATAGCGAATAAGCTTTGGGTATTGAAATGCATATGACAGCATTTGTAATAAAGGACAGGATTACATTATTTTCAGACGCTCATTACAGTTGTTAGAGATTTGCAGTTATCTTTGCAGGCTTTACCCATAAACTAAACATACTGTCAATTTATCATGTGTGGTCCATAACCTGTGCAGTAATCATTTAAGCAATTTATCTTGAGCTTGTTCCTTGTTTGCTGTTCATTTTTTACTTTGATCATGTTTTCCCCATGAAACAAGTAAATAGTTGTCAGGCAGCAGGCCTTTTTTGGATAAGAAATATTTTTACAAGTGGGGGTATCACAGAGATTGCTACTTTTGGCATGTTACTTGGTACTTTTATAAAGCTGAATATAAATTATAATTAGAACTGCAGTGCAAGGAGAAGTGGTTTGAGTTGAGTGCTGCTTGTTTTCTTATACTTGATTTTGACTGGCATTCCAGTAATGTATTTAAAAAGTAATTTAGTTTTTCATGCAGCACAACTCTTTTGTTTCCATCTAGATATTAAGTAAGCTGTCATGTAGCCAATGCATTGAAATATTTTTTTTCTTCTACACTTCATTTTGTCTTGATTGCACTCTTATAATGACGGTTTGGCACCCAGGGCAGCGTATTTAATTAAAGACCCAGTTTTTGTGGTTTTTAGCATAACCTCACTCCTTTCTAGTTGGCCACACCCCTTCACATTGGCCCCACCCATTCAGATGTTTCCTGCAGCCCCTCTTTGATTTGAAGCCATCAGCCACCACTGGTAGTATCTGCTCCAGCCATGGTATCAGTGGCCCATCGTGGGCTGCTTTCATGTTGATCCTGTTAGTGGTAGGTTCAATATGGTTTCTCTATGGCTTTGAGGGTTGCAGCAAGCTTTGGGCCCACCTACAAGAAAATGTTTTATAGTTGCTGCATACAAAAGCCTAAAGCATATCTCCTTGACCTTGCATAGTTTCATGACAGGACATAAGAAGACTGCACTCACCTGGTTGGAGCTGAGAATTCCTGTTCAACAAAAATTCTTACAGCTGCCCATATTAATTTTAGGTTTAGTTGCAACAGTTTGGCAAGAATTTCATCTTTTAAAGTATAGGTTTCAAATCTCAGTATGATATGCTGTGAGGGAGCTGAAGCAGAGAACATGGAGTTCCTTGGCACTCTGTATGCCTATCTATTCTTATCTGAACTTTTTCCATAGCAGTCCATGCACTCAACATCTGTATGACAAAGATAGGGCAAGCCCTATCCTCCAAGCATTCCGAGACACATACCAGCTTTGTTTTTTCTTCTGTCTCACTCGTCAAAGTCTGTTAATCTCACCTTGAAGATATTCCTGTATTGCTTCCAGCATTACCAGTCAAATGGTATATTCATGTGTTTCATCTCCCAGCGACTGAATGGCATCCAGTAGAGTGTTTAGTGTTGCTGTTATTCGCTGAAGACTTTCCTCAGTTCTAACAACATATGTTTGCCGAATCCCCTTCATTTCCCTTATTTACTGCAAAATCTCTCTGAGTTCTGGTTGTTAGTTGGTGGGGTCTTGTCTGACCGAGGATGTACAACTATTCATTGCTCCATGTGTTGCTTAGGCCCAGATGCTGCTGTCAGTTCTAGCAATAGATTTTTTCATATTAATACTTTCCTGTTCATTTTATTCTGCATGTGCTAGTTGTTTGATACTTTGTTATCACCTGGTGGGATCAGTTTTCTGTTGGGGTTTTTCACAAAATGCTTCTGTGGGTGTTGGAGCATCTGAGTTGGTATGCTCATCTCTCGATCTGATAATAAAGAAATCTTAATCTTTCCCTAAGGAAATGTGTGGATGTTTAACTTGTTTAACTATCCTTAAATTTACTGTAATTATTCATTACTTTCTCATACCCCCACTGTCTTTGAACAATAGTTTTTGGTACATAGAGCACCTTTCAGTTTTCCTTGTACTACATTGAATTAGTCACATTTACTTACTGATTTTGTCTCAACTGGCAATTTTAGGAATGGTATTGTAAAACATATCTGGAAGGTGCATGACACATTTAAGGTGCTGGTCATTTTCAAAAATAACTATCTAATAATTATACAGCCTTGAAACTGAAGTGAAATATGCTCAAAATAGCATTAATAGTTTCTGAATGTTGTAGATCTTTGTTTCTACAGGACTTGGGCAAAAGACATTAACACAGAAATCCTGTTTACATCTTTCAGTATGGTCTGTATCACTGATGACCTGTCTTACAGCAACAATGAGTTCTATTTTTGTAGCAGTGATTTTCTCATAGGGTCTTATATGACAGTGATAATGTGTGTCACAGTCATGGTTGCATGTAGTAAAGGTATTTGGAATTTTCTCAAGAAGAGAAAGCAATTACAACATATCAGTGTTTTGAGCAGACTGACTGATGATGTCACATATTTATTCAAGCTATCAGGCATGAATCTGGAATGAAAATCAGTCTCTTGAGAAAGTCAGATTTACAGCCAGGTTGAGACAATAGGCTATTTATTTTTTTAGGATAACATACTATATGCCGTTGCACAGGCTTCAGATAGCATACTATATGCCATTGCACAGGCTTGAGAAGCATACACTGTATGACTTGTGACTGGCTACCTTAGAATCCTTTGATGTTAGGGTATTAAGGGCAATGCAGTTATTAAATAGAAATTAAAGGATGTGATGAGAAATTAGGTTTCAAGCACTGCCAATCTGAGCTCTGGCTCAGACCTCTCAACTATTCCTGTTTTATTGGAACTTTCCAAATTTCAGGTGTGATTTACCCCTGTACATGGTGTTCATATTTTTGGAGATATGTTCCTATTTTTAGGATGGATATTCCCCTTTAAACAATTTTCCAAATCCCCCTCATTATATATTGTCTTTGAAGCCATCCAGTACACAAAAACACGTACTACATGACAAGCATATGGCACCAAAATTTTAAAGAAAGAGGAAACACATCTTACATCTCCCTTTTTCAGTAGCAAAAGCAAATAACCTTTTGTGGTAGCATTTTGCAATACAGTTCACTAAAATCAAGAGATTTTACACCGTCTCTTTGATAACGTGCTTATGTTTTTTCATCATTTTTGCCATGCCCTGTTTTTTAAATATATGTTTCTGAGTAGTATCTCACATTCCTACTGGAAACAAAGGGATTATGTGCTATCTGATATTCAAACTTTATGCTAATTAGATGTCCAGAGTTTTTTGACTTTATACACCAAATTTTCAAGGGCCTTTGTTCCAATTTTCAATGTCTGCAGGTATGGTCTGGCTTCTAAACAAAGTCATCTAAGTGTACTACTTTACTGGCTAAATGGAATCTTTCTAATGGTAGTAAACTACAGTTACAACTGTGATGAAAAATGAAGTAAAGTCAATGTCGTTACTCGTCTAGCAGCAAGTGCTAACAAATTACCTGTTTAAATATTTACTATACCACCAGGTTTTGACCTTCATAGTGGCAGCATTTATGTTTACATCTTTAAGTTCTAATCTCTTCTTAAAAAATGGTGATATTTCAGATTAGGGCGCATATTCCCTCAGCTCTCCCTGCAGTTGGTGGGGTCAATTGAGTCACAGCATTATACAGTTGAGGGCACAATTGAGTGACAGTGGTATATGCTGTTAGTGATGATTAACCCTCAAAATAAATGTCAAAACTAATAATGGGGGGGAACAAAGGATGCTCCCAGGAACGGTTTATTCCAATGGCACTAAACTAATATGTACTATTCAGAATGCAGACTGGTAAAAAATCTACAGAATTCATACCAATTAAAAAAATAATATGACTAAGGTTTGTAAAATCAAACAGTTAAATACTTACGATACAATAGAATAGTCATGATTCCATTATTAAGTTAAACTTTGATGAAAATACCAACTGCAGCTAAATGTTTCCTGTTTCAAAGTACTTTAAGTTTCAGAATCCCTAGCTTCTAATGGATATTTTAATTGAGTTTTGGAAGTAGGTTAAAATGTTGGTGAATACTAATATGTATATATATATATATATATATATATATATATATATATGTGTGTGTGTGTGTGTGTGTGTGTGTATGTGTGTAGGTATGTATAAAATAAAACCGAGCATTTCGGCATGCATAAATAAATTTCACAAAAACAGCCTTTAGACAGCTGGCACAATGAGAAATTAATTTCAATGTTCAGCATTTTTCTCTAAGATACAGCATAATGAGAAGAGATCTAGTCTAAATATGTATGAAGTATTTGAATAAAAGTAAGTTGTTAAAGAACTAGGGCTGTTAATGCCTCAAGTACAACTGATCAGTGATATAATTCTGTCAAGCTTCAAATGTCCTTATTTTATTCCAATATTTCCTAAGTAAATATTCAGCACTAAAATGGCTTAGCAATTAAATATTTTGCTCCTAAAAATCAAAGAATTCTGGGCTGACATCCAGTTTTAAATAAATTTTATATGTGCAGAAAAATGTTGTTGCCCTTCAGGGTATATATGGCTGGTTTAGGGGATATTTTATTTATTTATTTATTTTACATTTGTTGACCAGGACAGTCCATCTGGGTGTGAGCCCATTTTCAGTGGACGCCTGGGGAGAAAAGCTCCAATAAAATTTTCAGCGGATGCCCAGGGAGAAAAGCTCCAATAAAATAAGAACAACATTGACAGGTACAGTGTCGGTATTATATAGAATTTAACAGAAATATTTAGAGACAACAAAGAAATTACAATATACAATAGGCACTTTAGTAAAAAGAAGAAAGCTATTACAATATATTAAATTCGTATATATCTATATATTTGTTTTTTGAAGGCAGGGGTCCAGCTTTAGTTGATCATTTGAGTATACTTTAATACGTGTACATATGTATACCCTTACAAAAGAAAAGGAATTATCAAATGATACTCTTATTGTATGTAGCTGATAGGTGTTGTTAACAAGTGGCAGTGGGGTATATGTATAGACTATAAAATTTAGGGGATGAAATTTGATGTGGGCTTATGTGGTATTTGCCTGGTTTGGTGCAGGAGCAGAGCCAGTTGTTAGTGAGGTGGTCTTTGAGAAGTGTTTTGAATTGGTGTAGGTTGGTGGCATTTAGGATGTGTTGGGGGATTGAGTTCCAAAGTTTAGAAATGTGGTGGGTGTAGAGGGTGTTCCCCGGCTTTGTTGTTGCTTTTGGATACTTGGAGGAGTGTTTTGTGTGAAGATTGTTGTTGCTGAGTGTTGGCATATGGTTAGAGTAATTGTTGTAGGGCTGGGGTTCTGTTTGGCTGGTATATTAGCTGGTGAGTAAAGACAAGTTGGGTATAGGTTAGTTGCTGTGGGAATTCTAGCCAATTTATTTGTTGTAGGGCAGAGCAGTGGTGGGACCTATATGGGGACCTAGTGGCGAACGTGGCTATTTTATTGTAGGCTGATTCAAATCTGGTAAGGTCAGTTTTGTTAAGGTTTGTAAAGATGGGAGAAGCATAGAGAACAGTAGCTAAGAGATGAGTCCTGGCGATGCTTAGTCTAGATTGGCTAGTTAGGAAAGGATTAATTCGGTAAAGAGAGCCTAGTTTGATATGTGTTTTTTAATGGTTTGAGAGAGGTGTAGGTTGAATTGTAACTTGCAATCAATTGTGACACTTAGTAATTTGGTATGTGAGCTGGTGTTTATGATTGTCTTGGAGGAGTGGATTGGGTGTTTTGGTGGAAAGAGCATGAGTTTGGTCTTGTTTGGGTTCAATATGAGGTTAGTGTTAGTTAGCCATGATTCTACTTCTAGGAAGGATTGTTGTGTTATAGCCTGTAGTTGTGTTTAGAGAGGGGGCAGAGCATATCAGGGTAGGGGCATCTGCATATTGGATGACAGAGGCAAGAGATGTGGATTTATGGAGTTGATTTGTGAAGATGGTAAAAAATAGGGGACCTAATATGGAGCCTTGTGGAACTCCTATGTTAACAGGGAGCAAAGATGATAGCTGCTGTTGCCATCTAACAGCCTGCTGGCGTATGGTTAGATAGATGTGGAACCAAGCTAGGAAGAATGACTGAGATGTAATGTGGCCAGTTCTGACAACAGTTTTTGGTGTGAAACTGTGTTGAATGTCTTTGAGAGATCTAGAAAGATGGGTGAGACATATTTATTCTGATTTCCGTGTTCATTTATTGTGTTAGCAAAACTGAGGAGGGCGGTTGTGGTGCTGTGATGGGGGCAAAAACAATGTTGCGTGTTTGATAGGAGGTTATTGGAGAGAAGGTAGTTTAGAAGCTGGGAGTGAATACATTTTTCTAGTATTTTGGAGAGGGTGAAAGAATGGCAATGGGCCTGTAATTAGTAAGCTTGGTAGAGTTGCCACCTTTATGCAGTGAGGTGATATAGGAAACGTTCCAGATTAGTGGGACATTTATTTATTTATTTATTTTATTTTATTTTACATTTGTTGACCGGGATAGTCCAACTGCATACATGTCCATTTTCAGCGGAGGCCTGGGGAGAAAAGCTCCAGTCATAAATACAAGACTCTTTCAGATTTACAATAAGTCAACATTTTACAGATTCATTACAGTTTTACATTCAATAAAGGATAAAACACATCACTCAATCAACACAGATATGTCAGTATTTTACAGATTCTGTACAGAATTACATTCAAATGGTAAAACACATCACGTCACATATATTAATACCATATTAGTAGGATATTGTAACAAAATGTTCTCAATGGGCACAGTTGAGGGGGAAGGAGTTAGTCGGGAGTATACATGGTTCTCAGAGATAGAGCAGTTGATGAGGATAGTAATGGGGTAGGCTACGACTTCAGAGGCAGCTTTGAGGAATTATGATGGGAGATTGTCAGCAGCTAGGCTGGTGGACTTGAGCTTACTGAGTAGTTTTTTTATGGTATGGGTTGGGACGGGGTTAAAGGAGAAGGGGTTTACACCCTCATTGTTGGCTACAGGAATTGTAGTAGTGATGTTTTGGTCATAGTCAATAAGTGAGTGAATTGTGTTTATGAAAAAGGAATTGAATTGTGTAGCGATGTTATCATTTGATGGGGGTGTGGTAGGATTCAGGGAGGACGTACTACCAGGTTGAAGGAGTTTGTTTATAGCAGCCCAGAAATTTTGGGGGTTGTTTTTGTTTCTTTGCTGTGCAGTGATGTAGTAGGCTTTTTTGTCTGCTTTTATCTGGGATTTGGCTTTATTCCTAAGGTGTTTGAAAAGTAGAAGGTTGTCATTGCTTTTGTTAGTTAGCCAGTGTTCCCATGCCTTGTCCCTTTCTTTTAGTAGGTCTTTGGTGTTGTTTGTAAACCAGGGTGTGTGGTGATGTTTTACTCTAGCTATTCTGTGGGGGGCCAGGCTCTTTAGGATGTTGAGGAAGGTGGTGTTAAAGTGCTGAATGTTTGTCCCAGTAATGACCTTTATTCAGTCTGGATTTTTTATTTACTGATTAATTTCAGTATTATTACATTTCAGATTTTTGCATCTCTTTGAGTGTTGTTCCTTTAACAGGGCAAAAATATCACCTGACTGCATCTGACAGAATGGGTAGTACAGTGTAATGTGATCCACCCTCCAAGATGTTGCTTCTTAAACTGAAATATCACTAAGCAAAAACAACTTAAAAATACCACACACACTCAGTGCCACACTGTCAGCAGCACCAAGCATACTTCACATGTGCAATGCATGTGTGTAAACATGTATGTAAGAAAACACATGCACAGTACAGCCAGACATCTTCACTTAATGCATCCATCACAACAGAGCATCTGCAACATGAACTGGTATTAGACAATGACATCATTTAAGTAAGTAATGTCTTTTGGCTTTTCCCGGTTAGGGGTCGCCACAGTGGAACTCCAGTACACTAACGATTGGCAGTGGATTTTTACGGTGCCGAGTTGCCAGCCCAATGCCCAACCTTCAAAAAAGTCACACCCATTCATGCACGCACCTACCTGCATATCTTTATATGTCAGTCAACCACGGGGAGGACATGCAGACTCCACACAGAAGGCGCTCCAGCCAAGAATTGGATGGGATAACTTCTTGCTGTGAGGCGACAATGCTAACCGCTGCACCACCATGGCCTTCTAATGACATCATTTAAGTAAGGTTCTCAATATTTATTATTTTACTAAGTCCACTGTTTTTTTAGTCTAAGTCCACTGTTATAATAGTGATTATCCCCACTAAGCTTACCAGTCATTCTGGTGTACCCTGTGTCATCACTAGTTACTCATGACAGTGAAGCCATCATGGGTAACCTTTGCCAGTCTAATGAGTAAACAAGCAAAACTAACTGGACTTATGGTGATTATCAGTGTAGCATTTACCCATTTGTACTTAAAATCATTTGGATGATGTCCGAACATAATGTCCCTATCAGTGTATAACTTAAGCTGTTACAGCTAGATACACAGACACCACTTAACTCATCCATTACTATGATTACGATTATTCTGTCCTCGTGTTATACAATCATTCAGACCTGCTTGTCTGACCATGTTACTTGCACAAAATACCAATTTCTGCCTGGACCTCTGCTGAAAATTGGCTTGTTCCAAGTTGGACTTCCTTGGTAAACAAATGTTAAATAATATATATATATATATATATATATATATATATATATATATATATATATGTATACATATTTATATATATATATATATATATATATATATACATATTTATATATTTATATATATATATATATATATATATATATATGTGTGTGTGTGTGTGTGTATGTAGATGACATTGTATGTAACTATACATATGTGTCTGCGTGTGTATGTACACACACACACACACACACACACACACACACACACACACACACACACACACACACACTCACATACAAACACAGCTAAATGAGGGCAGCTTACAGCATTTTAATTTTACCACATTGCTAATATAAACAAAGTCAGTTATCATTAAGACTGGTCTGCACTGTTTGAAGATTCCTATTTGCTAACCTCTGTTACCTGTTAGCTTGGAGCCCCCCCCCCCCACCATTTATTTATTTTCTGAGAGAAGGGGTACAAGTCTATTGCCTGATATCATCATGTTGTAGAGCGACAACATTCTAAGATACCCATCCTTGGGAAAAGCTTGCAAAGGTCCCATTTCTGAGTTTCCCTCTATTTTTTCATGAGTTCGACTGCCCACAGTTGTCCTGTACCAGCTCCCCTCATCTCTGTCATGAGACATATTATAATAGCAGCTGAGGACCCCTCACTCACTCTTACACTGAGAAAGGACTATAGACGTGCCCCTCTTTCCTTCTTCCCCTTGGCCACCTGTCTGGTTCACAGGCTACCACTTGACCTTGCTGTTAGCATCATAAGACAACATGCTGCTCCTGTGTGCTAACAGGCCGCCCTGCTAATCGTCTTTTGTGTATTCATGGATGTGGTCTATGAAGATAACTGACTCATGAAGTTAGTAAACAGTGAACACAATATCTAGTTTCTCTGTCATAATTATAGTACTTTATACTGCAATTTTCAGAAAAGACACTACCATAAAAACAGACCATGTAGTTATTATGTAAAGTTGATCTGCTATAAAACTTCTTTTGTTGGAAAACCGCAGTGTGACTAGCTTGTCTCAGTTTTCAGAATAGACAAATATCATTACATAATATACATACACAAGCAAAAGTGACTATATTTTCCTTTTAGTAGGTAGTTTACCTTGTTCAGATAAAGTACTGATGTAATGTCTCATGAATTAAGAACTAGCTTCATTTGTATATGTCAGACAATATGACTGTGTTCTGCCTAATGTACCCTTACCATTCATGTTCTGGCTTGATAATATTGAAGTAAACATTATCAGTGAATGACTCAGCTAAAGCTGATGCTCATTTTTCTTAATTTATTGCTTTCTTTGGTTTACTACCACCTACTGATTTGTAGTATCAGCTTAAGATGATTCATTTATGTCAGTCTGTAGCAGTGCAAGTTATATGGTAAAGATTTATTGTGCTGTGTTATGTTTTATGTGCTGAAGACTTTGCAACTTATATAACTCCTTTATCACATTAAAATATTTAGACACTTGTGCCAACAACTAGATTAGTTTGTAAGTACAACCTTCCTTCTGCCATTCTGATGTTGTTTTCTGTGGAATTTATGTTCCTTGTGCCAGGCAGAAGATGTAATTTTTAAGGGCATTTTCTGAGTTTGGGAGAGTATTTGTTGAATGCAAACCATGGAAGATAATCCACATCTAAGTGCCATTTAGTTATACTGTGTGAGCTTTGAGAAGCTCTTGCACAGCTTTGAAATGCATACAAAGTATGATTGGTGACTGGCAGATATGTAATCTACTTTAATGCATGGAAATTCATTAGATTAAAATAGAATAAATATATGTACAGTTACATTCAGAATGAGCAATAATGCAAGCTCTAAACATTATATTATCCAGTCATGGGAGTGTGCATAATTGTAATGGTATGAATATTCAGGATCCCTGTGACTCTTATCAATCTAATGTGCTGTATCACTGATGCAACATATCTGAGAATTTGCATTAAGCCATAACTATGCCACATCAGTGGTACAAAGTTATTACTGATTCGCAGAGTTCAGTACAAAAAAAACAGATTTATCATAAACTACATGCAGGCTATTTGACTTTCCAGTGTTTTTCTGACTGTCAGTTAATTTGTCTTTACATAATTACATTTCAGTTCATATCGTGTATAAATACTAGGAAAGTGAGCCTTTGTTAACTTAATCTTTGTATGGCATAAATATTGGTGTGTGCATTACAGCAGCCAAGATCACTGAACTGCAAGTAAGACGAGAAATATTTTTAAATCGTTGACTATATGCAACTTGCTTTTCTTTTCTTCATTGCAATTGATATCTGATATTTATGATAAACCCTTAAGGCACATGTGCCACTTTGAGCGGCAAAATATAAGCACTGCTTAGTTAAGTAACCTGCTCAATTTTACACAGTCTGCTAGTGGAAATGGAAGAAATCTAACCCATGTCCTCACACTGAAGCACATTACCATTTCATACCCATGCAGTGTTCTGTGCTAAATTGTGAAAAGCTCAAAGTCTTAACAATAGCCAATAGCAATGACAGAAAAACTACATTTTTAATATATATACATATATATATATATATATATATATATATATATATATATATACAGACAGATAAATCAATAGATACACATGCATAACTGCAAATATATATATATGTATGTATATAGGTATATATATATATATATATATATATATATATGTATATATATATATATATATATATATATATATATATATATATGTATATATATGTCTATACATAAGTGTCTATATTGTGTGTGTAGTAGTTTGAAATATAAACATATTCTATCATTTATGCTTCGAAACATTCAGCCAAAGTCAAACTTGCAAGCATGGGTTTTGAAGTTCAATTTTAGGCCATTTAATGAAGTTGATATATCTCCTCCAAAGTAATTTCCAACATTTTCAAGCCTGCAGGCATCTCACTGTTACTGGTTTTATGTTAGGAATTGTAATTTCAAAGAATAATGCTTCTAGTATGGATGAACATTAAGTGAAATAATTTAGCTACACTGAGACTGGATGAAACAGATGGTTGTATCTGTAGTACTGCTGAGCAAAATCTAAATTATACTGACAACAGTGCCTGAATATGTTATTTTCCATATATGAATATCTTGTTGCATTACATAAACTGGTATTGTTCTCTGCAATTTTTTTTTTTTTTTTTTTTATGCTTTGTTGATTATTTTAATCCTTCAAGGCCTATGGCCTGTTTCCTATAGAAATCTGAAGGGGTATTTATACTAACTAGAGGAAAACTGGAGAAATAAGAGGGGAGATTATATTCTTTTTTTAAAAAATAAAAAAAAATGTAAATAAGAAATATAAATAGCTGTATGTAAGTGTTTGATGTAAGTAATATAAATAAAAATCCCATACTCTTTCTAATAATTACATGGGATCTTTCACATCTACCTGAGCTACTACCAAGTCTGGCAAATAGGACTTCCAGTTTAATATTTCATCAGAAGAACTGCACATCCCTTATGATACACTGTAGAGTCAGTACTGATAAAGGTGCACAGAACCCACATCTTTCTGATTTCCAGGAAAAAATAATCACACTTCTTGGAGAGCCGCAGACACTTATCTGCAAAAAATCTTCTTTCAGTATGCTACATAAGAAGTATTAATGTTTCCAAATTATGTTTCCAACTTTGTCACCTTTATTTTGGAAAATACTAAGGTCTTACTAGTACATCTAATGCTGAAGTGACAAAAACTGTTGTTCTTATGGGTCTGTATCAGAAGAGCAAATGCTTAAAATAATGAACGCTCTTCTATCGAATCGAAAACTACGAAACCTCAAAATGTCGAAGGCACAGATCAGCAAATACATTTTTTCGTAGGGAAAAAATTTGCTGATCCAAAAAAAAAAAGAATGTACAGACAAAATAAAGTGGGGGGCATCACCACCCACATCCCTCAATGTGGGGGACAACCAACTTAAATATAACAACTCTGAGATCGCACCACAGTGGAGAAAACAGCAATGTCCTGAGAACATGCCAGCAATTTTTTTTTTCCCTGGAAAAAAAAACGCTGTTCCGTGCCTTTGAAATTTTGAGGTTTTGTAGTTTTCGGTTCAATAGAAGAGCGTTCGCGATTTTAAACATTCGCTCTTCTGATAAGAACCCATTCTTATCATTATAGACTGTAGCTGAGTATATATATATATATATATATATATATATATATATATATATATATATATATATATATATATACCAATGCTCTGGTTTCATGTAAAAATTTCATTGTCAAGAAAAAGATTTTTAGATAGAATGAAAACAGCAGTGCATGTTAATACTATAAACTGGCAAAAGTGTGAACATTTACTTTCATGCTGTAGAAATATAAATCTGCCAAATAATAATTAAAATCACATTTCTAAAATAAGCAACAACTATACAACCGTTAAATTAAATGAATATGTATAAAATATTCATTTTAAAGCTATAAGCTGGCAGATGTAATGCTCCTGCCCAAGAATTACAGGGTGGTGTTCTTAGTCCCAGGTTTTGTGCTTGTGTAATGTGCCTATATGCAAATACACAGATAGCACGCTAATTGTGATCACTATGACAATGCAAAAGTCTTTGTGAAAAACTGCCAACTTTCTATGACTGCTTAAAATGGGAACCTGGTTTAGTTATGTGTGAATTTATGCATCAATGTAAAGTCTCAATTAGTTTTGGATATTTTCAGAAGACAAGGCACTGAACAAGCCCTCATGGTGGGTAGTTAAGGCAAGCAGCACTCAGAGGAGCTATTTAGGATGAATTAAAAAAAAAAAGATAAAGGGGTTAGGTATTGACTATAGGGGTGTCCTTATGCGGACACTCTGATTAGTTTTTTGTAAGATGTGAAAGGGGAAGATAGGAAGGATAGAAAATAGGGAGGCATAACATAAGGGACATACCAAATGAAGACATCAAGAGAGTAATGCTGCAGAAGATGGGAGAGTGGGGGGCTATGCTTTTGGTGTGGGATAGACACCACTATTTTTCTATTTTTGCATGAGAAGAAATGTGAAGAAGGAAGTAGGAAATAGGGTATAAGAAAGAAGATTAGAGAAGGAGAGAGGAGAAGATGAATGGGAGCAATGCCCACCCTGATCCAGAGGACCTGAAATGTTTCCACTGCCTGATGATCATGCAGCAGAAGACCTTGATGATCTTGGTTTGGAGACCTCCAGTGGCAAGATGGTCAGAGCCAAATGGAACAGCATATCTTGCACCTGTTAAAGAATTTTCTACATGAATCAAATGCGCCTCTCTGCTTCCCTCTCCTCCATATCCTCTTCCAGATCTGAAGAGCATGCTTTTCATGGCTTTTCAGACTGCAGAGAATCAGGGAATCTACAAGACTGGTACTACTGCCCCAACTCTGTGATGACATCCTTGGGCAGGCAAATTTGAGTTTGAACATTCCCTGACCTAGAACATTAAATGGAGAGAAAGAAAAAAATGTGAAAATAATGCATAAAATTAAAATAAAAGAAAGAAAGGGAGGGGAAAAGACAAACAAAGTGGAGACAATAAATTCACTCATAATTAGAGGTTCCATCAATACATACCTTACTGACAGTGCCTACTAAGCATCTAATAATCAGGTTTAAGAAATGAAGTGGCACTACATTTTACATTGAGTAAATATTCTGCAATATGGTACTAGCATAGATTGTGCTGAAACGGTTATTGGTATTACAGTATTTCTGCAAGTCCACTTTTTTATTATTATATCTGAAAGTTTTCTTAAAAAAATGATAGACTGTTTTCATTTAGTTTGCAAATGAATGCATTTCTTAATCCTACATAATAATTTCATAAGCATGAATAAGGTTTACATACTCACAAGCATCCTTGATTAACTTGACAAGCTATGCCTGGGCTTGTCCCTTATTGTATGATATCCTTAACAGCAGAAAGAAGTATACGAGGGATTAGTAGCTGTTTATCTATCATATATGTGTTTTCACAGTTGTACAAGACAATCATTTTTATTTTAATCATATATGATGAAGTTAGTAAACAACACTGTAAGCTTTAATAGCCAAAGTGAAAATTTCAAACAAGGATGACTGATTTCTATGTATTCCCTGACAAGTTTTTACTTTGTATTACTAGTTCTTAACTTTGTTAACTATAACTACAGGCTGCAGGATGTAATGACTTCCTCAACTATAATACATTTGCACATAATCCAGCTTGTCTGGTTGGGGGGGGGGGGGGGGGATACAGTTTATGACTGTTGCATTGCTGTATATTTTACTTTAAGTATGTACTCTGCAATATGCACTGCATAGGTAACCTGTGTTTTCCTGACTTAATATTAACAAATGTAGCTGTAAGGAAGACAGTTCTTACTTTGTTGCAAAAAGAATTTGAGCTATTCACCTGCAATAAGTTGTATGCAGGTCATTCATTTGCTAGTTTGCCACCTTCCCTTCATTTCTGCCTAGAAATAATATGTGCTTACCTATGTATATGTATGTGCACATCCATCCATACATGCACTCCTTTCAATAATAATTATTACATATGTATACTTATGTGTATATATATATATATATATATATATATATATATATATATATATATATATAGCTCTACTTTATTAACTCAAATCAGCACAATCATGAATGTTACATGATCGAGACAATAATCCCGAACAGTTAAAACAGAAAGTTTCAAAGATCGACATTCAGAATATTGAAAGTGAAGCTGTAGACGTTGCATGTCTCTCCATGAAGTATTGCAGTACTAAAAACAAAAAATGTTTTTTTTTATTGTTGAAGTTCAGTTGATATAAAGTGTAACACAAACTAAGAGTAAGAAGTCAAAGAACATTAATTAAATAAAATGGTGAATTTATACATAAACTTCTTGTTTGTTTTAAATTAGAATGAACTGCATTACTTTCTATTTAACCAGCATCTGCCCTTCAAGTGGTTAGTTTGGTGGAGTAAAACTGCTGTGATCCAGGTTTTCATCAAATTAAGTTTTTGTTGAAGTCGTCATTGCATCTGATTTTCAAGTAAGTGAAAATTCGATAATACGAATTAGACCCATATATATATATATATATATATATATATATATATATATATATATATATATATATATATGTATATACACACACATAGGGTCTACGTCATTTCACTGAAAACACACTTCACAGAAACTCATTTCGTAGAAATCTCATTTCACTGAAAACCAGTTGCCTGAGCACAATTCACTGAAAGCTAACTTCACTGAAAACTCATTTGACTGAAACTCATTTCGTTGAAAGATATATGCCCTGTTCCCCACTGTAGTGTGATCCTGGAGTTAGTATATATATATATATATATATATATATATATATATATATATATATATATATATATATATATATATATAGTAGAGTGGGTTGTAGCCCCCCACATAGTTTGGTTATGTATTATTTTCTGGAAAGAGTTATTCATTCAACTTGTAATTATCCATGTCTATGGTTTCCAACGCTTAAAATGGGTGGAGGGCTGCACCCTGCAATATGGGGGGCTGTGCCTCATTCCCCTTACTATATATACTAACTCTAGGATCACACTACAGTGGTGAACAGGGCATATACCTTTCAATGAAATGAGTTTCAGTCAAATGAGTTTTCAGTGAAGTGAGCTTTCAGTGAATTGTGCTCAGGCAACCGATTTTCAGTGAAATGAGCTTTCAATGAAATGAGTTTCAGTGAAGTGTGTTTTCAGTTAAACAAAGTAGACCCATATATATATATATCTATATATATATATATATATATATATATATATATATATATATATATATATATATATATATATATATATATATATATATATATATATATATAAAATTGTCTTGTTCCAAGTCAGACTTCCTCGGTAAACAAATATTACATAAACAAATTATATATATATATATATATATATATATATATATATATATATATATATATAGTCGACAACTCGCTGAAAAACTATTTAAGTGAAAAAGAACTTAATCAGGTAAAATGGTTAAAAGCCCATTTAACTGAAAAATTATTTAACCAAATTCAAAATAACTGAAGTAATATGATACATATTATGTCTTATTAAAAGCTATGCCAAAAAAATCCAAAATTATTGCTTGTATCATACTTCTATCTTATCCAAAACATATGCCTGTCACAGTAAAGACCTCTTGTTATCTGCTCACAAATCTGAGCTATCTGCATCTTTACTGAACATCTCCATGGGCATTATGTGGAAACTGTCTTATGCTATGAGGTTTAGTCTACTATTCCAAAAATCTCAACACAACATTGATTGTATGGTTGCCTGTTCTGTTGGGGAGGAAACAAGCATACATTTACCATATAGAAAAAATAAGAGTGACACTTGATGGTTAAAACGTAACACCTTCTTTCAACAGGACACTCAGTGTTTCTCAAAGCATCTGTGAATCGTTGATAGACTAACAGGTTTTGATTTAGCATGTGAATGTGCTGAAGATGAAGATGTCTGAAAACTCATGTGTCTGTCTTTATAATTTAACTTCATTAATTGATTTACACTAATTTGCCAGAAAAACCACACTTTTAAAAAAAAAGGCAAAAAATATATTAGCAAAAAATCTGGACATTCTGCAAAAATCTGTACAGTTGAGAGATATGTCTGTGATATCCCTGCTTTTCTGTAAAGCAACAGTCTTGTTTAGTAGAGCTCCAGATGAATAATGAAAGTAATGCCCTGGCATTCATATGGGATCACATGTGACTCATATTCCAGACAGTAGTATATTATCCCCTTTAAACATGAAGTCCTGCAATTTAGCCTTTGAAGTATATCATGGGACAATACAAAAAAACTCTAGTGCCTCCAGGACCAACTCTGTCTATTCCATAAGTCTGTAAACATGAGACAAGCATTTCCCTAGATCAGTGATTGCATGGGACAATTATATCATGGAAAGGATAAACATAATCTTCAAAGCTATTACCCATTTGGGTGTCTAAGTACAGAACTAATATACAAAGTAAACCCAAATGGACTAGCAGGACAACCCTGCTTTAACCCCCTTTGCGCAGGTACTATATCTGATGTCCAGCTATTCATAAGAGTATGTATCCTATGTAGTTCATAAAGGGACTGAAAATATGAATGAATAATTAAGGCAAACCATCATAATGCATAGATAACCATAACAAAGCAGTGTCCACAAAATCATATGCCTTATTTTCAAATCTAAAGAAGCATTCAGTATATCAGATTCCTCTGGTATTTCAAATACATAGTTCAAAGAAACAAGAGATAATCACTAACCATCTTCTGCTTTTCACAGTGCTGGAAGTCACCAACTATCTTATTTGGGATAGATGGGAGCACATAATGATTTTACCTACCAGTTTATAGACAGCATTGAAGACTGAAAGGTTCCCCTAGTTCACTGTGTAGTCTACAGGTTCATAGGTTATTACTGGACTAGCTGCCCTTGTAGACCATTTTAAGCCTAGGCAATTTCCCTCAAAGGGTAAAATCAAACACTGTACCGTGTGTCTGTGAGGTAAACTCCTTAACCATTATGCCAACCCCTCCCTGTATCTCACTTTTATAAAAGAAGCATAAGAAACCAACACCTTACTATTTTGCCATTTCCCCTTTATTACCATAACCCCATATCCAATTCATAACTGCCACTTGGCCTTCACCTACTATGAGAACAGTTATTCTGCAGAACATTTATATTAGCCTGTTTGGGACAAAGGTACTAATTTCTCATATGGATGCTAATGAACACACTGACACACACACACACACACACACACACACACACACACACACACACACACACACACACACACACACACACACACACCTGGGAAAGGCTGGCACAGATTTACTTATTCTGCTACCCTTTGCCCAGACAGTAAGGTAGTTACTACCACCAGACACTTCAAAGCCATATACTCTAAAGCTCTTATAAAGGTACTCGATTATATTCAGTAAAAATTAATACTAATAAAAATGGTAATGTTGACCAAACAGCAGGGCTTTTAGGAGTAACCACAGTGTCACCAAATAAATATAAGTACTTTCAAATGTATATTCTCTAAAAGGCCAGCCACAAAGAAAAGTTTAAATACATTTAATAACAAAATAATAAAGGAACATGATACTACGTATCTATTTATAATAAAAAACAGAGTTTCAATCACAGGAAATATTAAAATAGCACAGATGAATAGATCCACACAGATACAGAAAAACAGTACTTAACTAACCTCACTATATCTTCCTGAATGATCTAAAGAAATACTATTCCCTCGTTACTTACTAAAGCAAGGCAAGATGATGTAGGTGAGGGGTCCTTCTTGTCAGGTTTCAAAAAAAAAACAGACTGTACTGAGACTTCTGTATCATCTAGTATTAAAACATCATTTCAGTGCTGTATTCCAGAATGGCATCACATACATCTGGTCATCTGAATTCTAGTTCCCATACTACCCCCCTTTACTAGAAACTGAACCAGAATCTCACACATATGTGTTACCATACACACAGATAGAACTTTGCTAAAATGTGTTATAGCATCTGCACTCCTTCCCCTCTAGGGTCAGAAAACAATACCTCCCGTCAAACTGCCAATACCTTTAACACTTTCTTCACAAATACCATACAATCTCTAGCCAACCAACTAGCAACAGATAACTCTGATCTACCTTACTCCTTACCTCATACTCAGCCTACATTCCAGCTAAAACCCATCCCTACCTCCTACATCTATAAACTTATCCACAAACTCAAACCTTGTACCCCCTCAGCCGATAACTTACCATCTGAATACCTTCAGCAAGCTGCCAAAGTGGTCGCCTATCCTATATCCATCCTGATTAACCGTACCATAACCGAAGGAACCATTCCAGATTTCTGGAAAATCTCTCATATTATTCCCTTACACAAAGGAGGTAACGCTACTGACTATTCTAACTATAGGCCTATAGCCCTCCTTTCTCCAATAGCCAAAATTATGGAAAAATGTGTTCACCAACAGCTTATGAACCACTCCTATTCTCATTATTCATCAATGACCTTCAAAAAGCCATTCCTCTAACCACCTGTATACAATATGCTGATGATTCTACAATCATATGCTCTGCCAGCTCTATATCTGAACTTCAGTCTTTAACCCAAACAGCGTTTAACACTGTAGAGTCATGGTTCTCTAGACGGTGCCTTCTTTTGAACACAAAAAAGACCAAGCTACTATTGTTTACGCCAAACAGTAAGTCCCCCCCATAGATTTCTCCATTCAATCTAGCAATGGTACCCTTATATCCCCAGACTTTTCCACCAAACTATTAGGAATTACAATTGATAATAATCTCACCTTTGACATTCACATTAATAACACTATTAAATCTGTTAATAAAAAATAAAAAACTGGGCTCCCTATATAGGATAAAACCTTTCTTGACTCCAACTGCCAGAAAGACTATTGCCCACTCCCACCTAATTTCAACTTTACTGTATGCAGCTCCCATATATACTAATCTAAAAAAAGTAATCTTACCAAACTATCCAACTCCTATAATAGTATTGCTAGATTTGCCACTGGAAACCCATATAGAACTCACCATTGTCATAACTTTCATCAACTAGACTGGCTGGAACTAAAAAACCTTCAGATACTTTCCCAACTTACCATCACTCATAAAATTTTTTATCAACCTAATAATACACCAGTACTAAACAACCTTATATCACCCTATAAGAATCTTGAGTCCTTACGCTCCTCCAATAAAATACTTACTAGGACCACCAAGTCAAACAACTTAGCTGGTGACTCACTGTTCTCAAATACCGTGGGAAAACAATGGAACCTCTTGCCCTCTGACCTTACCACACTTCCATCCCTCTCTCTCTCTTCAAGCAAAGTCTTAAGGCATACCTTAAAAATCACTGGCTATGCCCTTGCTGTTACCCAGACTGATCCTCTGGACTTCTCATTGTCATCTCTTGGCCTCCCACTCTCCTATTCTCTTTCCTATATTCTCCCCTAAATTAGAAGGTACTTAAGTAATCTCTACTACTTGATAACAATTAGATATCTTTTCTGCTGAGCTATCAAAGTACCCTGTTGGTAGTATTCCCTGCCTCTTGATTAATATACCCTCCTTTTTTTTCTCTCCCTTCCTTTTTTCCTAACAATATGTCTAGTAAATAATCCTTAGGAAAAGTAACTGTCTGCATAAACTAGATTTACCAAAGATTTAAAGGTATTTTCTAATAATGTCTTGAGATTGCCCTAGACTTACATGCTGTAAAATGTTCTGTAAATGTATGATGTATCTAGTATAGTATGTCTTTTTGTCTTCCTAGAATTTATAGCTAATTCCTTTTTGTCTATTTTAAATCTTTTGGTGTGGTGGTGGTATGTTTTACAATTGGAGCTATTCTCCTCGGGCCTCTGCTGAAAATGGAAATATATCCAGCTGGACTAGCCCAGTTAACAAATGTTAAATAAATAAATAAATAAATCTGGAAGCCATAAAACCATGTCAACACTTCCACCTTTCACAGGTAGCAATCAACACTGCTAAGGACAATATAGCAGGATTCCTAGTCCTTATTTTCACATGTATTTTGTCTCTGGCTGCAATCAGAACTGTAAGATATGATCTTTATGGCCTTCCAGATAATTTAATTTCAAACTACTTTTCAAAGTTAGTTGGACTGAGATTAACCTTTTCTTTTCCAATATCCTCTGGTACAGTATTAATTTCAACAGTTACAATGCAATCTGGCAAATAGGTGTATTTGTCCAGCAGGACCCACTGTAGGTACATTTTTAACACAACCAACTTTATAAATACATTTTCAACACAAGCACCTGTACAAATCAGGTTGACATACAAATGACATATAATTCTCAACAAAACTCAAGCTAACTGTGCTGGCATATGTTACACATCCACTGCCTACTTCTTCTGGCATAGCAGAATGCACATGCCATCTTTCTTGTCTTAAAAGAACAAAGCACGGAATTGTTATATGTTCAGCTCTCCAAAATAAAGGGAATGCAGTTTAGAATTGCTTTTTTTCTAGATATGCCTTTCATGTAATTTATTGGGTTTATATCATATCATCAATTTTTCATAAACTCAAAATTCATATGGTCTCCATATGATCAAGTTTCCAAAAACTGAAAACTAAAAATAAAAAAAAATCTATGTTTTTGCCGGAGGTGGGGTAAATTCCCTGATACCCACTGTACAGTGATCTACATAGAAGTGCTTTTCCCCACTGTAGTGCAATCGCAGCATTGGTGTAAGTGATGCCCCCTCTCTGTGCCAGTAATCAAGGAGCCTGAAGCCTCATCACTGACACCACTAAGGGATGTTCACTTGGAACAAAAAATAGATATACATGGTATTTCCAGATGCAGCTCTCTGCACTAAGCACAATTTCCCTAAAGTGCACAGAAGGAACACACTCAGTCTATGGTGTGGGTTCCTCTCTCACTCTCTCTGTCTTTCTTCAGGCCCCCAGTAACACTCCCCACTGGCACAGCTGTAGAGTTGAGTCCTCGGCCAAGTGTCCAAGCCACATCCTCCACCACCATCTCTGTGACACACACACACACACACACACACACACACACACACACACACACACACACACACACACACACTCTTTAAGATTTGATTTGCATAAATACACACACACACACACACACACACACACACACACACACACACACACACACACACACACACACACACACCTGGAAAGGCTGGCACAGATTTACTCACTCTGCTACCCTTTGCCCAGACTGTAAGGTAGTTACTACCACCAGACACAAAGCCAGCTACTCTAAAGGTCTTACAGAGATAACCAATTATATTGAGTAAAATTAATACTAATAAAAATGATAATGTTGAACAAACAACAAGGCTTTCCAGAAGTGCCACAGTGTTACCAAATAAATATAAGTACTCTCAAAGGTTAAAATAGTCTATAAAAGACCAGCCACAAAGAAATGTTTATGTACATTTAATCACAAAATTATAAAGGAATGTGAAAATACTAAATATCTATTTACAATAAACACCAGAGTTTCATCACAAGAAATATTAAAATAATACAGATGAATAGATTCACACAGATACAGAAAAACAATACTTAACTAATCTCACTATATCTTCCTGACTGATCTAAAGAAATACTATTCCCTGGTTACTTACTAAAGCACGGCAAGATGATGTAGGTGAGGGGTCCTTCTTGTCAGTTGCAAAGAAAAACAGACTGCACTAAGACTTCTTTCTCATCTAGTATTAAAATAACATTTCAGTGCTGGATTCCAGAATGACATTTCATACATCTGGTCATCTGACTTCTGGTTCCCATACTACCCCCTTTTACTAGAACTGAAACAGTGGGTCTATATTAGAACATCGAAGTGTCAGAACTTCAAATGTTATAATATCAAACCCAATTCAGCGAATGCTGACAACATTGAACATTCAGAACAGTGAATTTTTTCCTAAGGAAAAAAATTTGCTGTTCCAAAATATATATACACAACACAAGCTCACAAAACAAACAGAAATCCACACACATACACCTAAAATCTTACATCTAACCCTACACTAAACTGTACATACACCACTAACTATCCACTTACCTTAACCCAAACCCTAACCCTAAGGTCCGTCACTATTGCACACTCATCTCACCCGCGCCCTAACCCTAACTCACCTACCCCGCCCTAACCCTCATGTCCACACAATCACACACTTACCTGACCCACACCCTAACCCTAACTCACCTAACCTACACTAACCCTCATGTCCACACAATCGCACACTTACCTGAACCCAACCCGCAACGTTCCACCACAGCGCTGAAAATAGTGAAGCGACAGAGACAGACAACCAAATTCTTTCCTTGGGGAAAAATTTCTTTTTCTGCAGCTTCGCTATTTTCAGCACTCACTGAATAGGGTTCAATATTAGAACATTCGATGTTCTGAAACATCAATGTTCTAATATAGACCCAAACCAGTGAACCAGAATCTCACACGTGTTACATACACACAGACAGAGCTTTGCTAAGATGTGTTATAGCATCTGGCATCCATAAAAACATTTCAGCACTTCCAGTCTTCAAAGGTATCAATCAATTCATGGCTGAGTACAATATAGCTGGATTCCTAGTCCTTGTTTTCACAGACAGTTTGCCTCTGGCTGCAACCAGAACTGTAAGGTATAATCTTTAATGCCTTCCAGGTAATTTAATTTCAAACTATTTTTCAAAGTTAGTTTGGCTGAGATTAACCTCTTCTCTTCTAGTATCCCCTGTTACAATATTAATTTTAACAGTTACAATACAGCCTGACATACACGTGTAGTTCTTTTTCTGTCCAGCAGGATCCACTGTTGGTACATTTTTAACACAAGCAACTTTACAAATACATTTTCAACACAAGAACATGTACAAATTAGCTTGCTATACAAATGATATATAATTCTTTACAAAACTTTAGTTAGCTATGCTAGCATATGTTACACATCCACTGCCCTACTTCTCCTGGCATAGCAGAATGCACATGCTACCTTTTTTTGCTTCAAAGAACAAAGCCCAGAAATTGTTATATGTTCTGCTCTCCAAAAGAAAGGGAACACAGTTTGGTATTGCTTTTTTTTATAGATATGCCTTTCATGCAATTTATCAGGTTTATATCATGTCATATCATATCATCAATTTTTCAGAAACTTGAAATACATATGGTTGAGACCATATGATCAAGTTTCCAAAAACTGAAAATTAAAAAAAAATCTATGTTTTTGCACTGGGGAGGGAGGGCAAATTCTCCAATCTCCACTGTACAGCGATCTACAATGAGGTGCTACAATGTGGATTTTTTTCCCTTTTCCCCACTGTAGCACAAACTCAGAGTTGGTATATGTAATGTGCAGGGGATGTGGGGGTATAGGGGGGTTGCTCCCCTGCAAAACATATATTTTTTTTAATTTTGAGTTTTCAGAAACTCGATCATATAGTCATGACCCTATGAATTTCGAGTTTCTGAAAACTCAATGATCTGATATAATATAAATCCAATTTATCATGGTGTTATGACTCATTATCAAATATAGGTGCTCAAATTGAACAAAGTTAAGATTAAAACTGAAATAATTAACCTGTTTCTGGCTAAGAGCACATTGTTCCTTCTTGGAACCAGATAAGAAAAATGTAAAAAATATTTTAGGACTGTCAGAGATTCACCTAGCTACAAGGCCACAACTTGCTTGATAATCTTCCTGAAGAAAAAAGACTGATAATAGGACTGCAGTTAACATTATTCATTGGGTCGAAGGAAGGTGCTTCGGAGGAGAAGTAGGCAATGCTTATTACAATAAGTTCAGCAAGAGTCTACTCCTCTGTGACTCACAACTGACCTCAACAAAAAAAAAGTGTTGATGCTCCCTCTAGAGTTAAGAAGTAAGCAGATACAGCTTCTGTTTCTGAACTACAAAAACTAGCCAATACCTGTCAAATGAGTGTTATGAATCATAATTTTTTTGGAGAACATTTAAGCTTATCCACAAGATTATGTTTGCGGCATAACCAAAAATTATATGCTTTTTTCTGATCACAAATGGGACAATTAATTGTACTATGTTCAGCCTTCTTAATGGTAAATTAAAGAAGGCCATACCTTTTAAATCAGTATATTTCTGAATGAAGAGGGCAAATCCTCACTGCAGTAATTTATCTGGCTATGAGATTAGCATTCTTTTGGTTAATTGCTGTCCACTAAGTACTCATAACAAATGAAGTATGTTCTATTTTACATGAGAGCTCTTTGCTTCTGATAACTCTGCTGTTCCTCTAGGACCCTCTCAAAACAAGCATATACCGTATGGTCTCAGAAATGGTGATCACTGACTTTGGTAAGCTTTCCCACAACTTTTATGCTAGTCTTTTACTGCCATCATGAGGTGTGCAAAATTGCAACTCCAAAAAATCAGAAAGGACGAAATGCTGTCATGAAGTGGTAGGTATATGAGTCTTCTCAAAGGGCTCTACTGGACTACCAATAAAAGAGCTGACGTAATTTAGTTGCCAACTACACTGAATCCTAGAAGTTATGATCCAGGCCATGACTAAAGGAGTATTTTTTGGTTCAGTGTAAAGAAGTAAATAACGGTCTGAATCAATAGCTTTTGCACTATCAAGTCCTATAAGCCAAAATATGTCAACATGAAGCCTAGTGAATGTCTTTTATATTTGTGGAGATGGAAAAAAAAAGTCTCAGCTCTACCTTCTCTCTATCAGTTTGTGAAATTTTGTTCCAAACTTCAAAGATTCTTCATCCAGCAATTAATGTCCCTGACAACCAACACTTTCCTGCACCCATCCATTGAGTTACTCAAGAAATGCATACAACATTTCTAAAAAATATCTTTCCAGGGAGAGTTGTAAATGAAGATTGTTCTTTATTGTGGCTTGACCATCCAAGGTACTTACCATAGGTTCATAGGTTCATACTAGGCAATCTTCCCTAGGGAATTTATAAGCCTAGCCAGAATGTGCTTGGCTTTCGCCACCCATTTTAAATTTATTTTGCTATGCCCTTTTTCGAGGTTAGTATACTGTGCCTCTGTCTAACAGTGACACAGAAGTGATACCCGGGGTAAACCTACGATCTCCCATCCACTCATCAAGATTCCTCTTGAAGAGAGTCAATGAGGGACTCTGCCTAACCTGGACTGGGATTTTATTCCAGAGTGAAGGGAGCCTCTGGGTTATGAATCTGTCCCTCCAGCATGTCCTATGTATTTCAGTGCTGAGGTTCAAGTCTCTCGAGCGCATAGCTCGATGGGATTTGGATTTTCTGAGGTGCAGCATGTCCATTAATTCGGGTTGGACATGGCTTTATCGTCAGGCACAGATCGCCTCTGAACAGGCGGTATGCCACTGAGTAGAGCTGGAGTTTCTTTAACCGGGCAGCATATGGCATCTGTTTGAGCCCTTTGATCCTCTTGGTGAGGTACTTTTGGGGTCTTTCCAGTTGCTGCAGGTGTCTGGTAAGGTACATCCCAAAGGGCATTGTACTCAATTATGGGCCTGATGAGGGATGAGTAAAGAGGCACGATGACCTCCCTGATCTAGATGTGAATCCCTTCATGATTAGGTGGGCTATATAAAATGTTTTTCTAACCACTTTGGCCACGTGGTTGTCAAATGAGAGATTGCTATCAACTTGGGTCCCCAGGTCCCTAATTACTTCTTCTGTACTTAATGGATTACCACCTATGTGATAATTTGTGGGCACTTTGTTTTTGCCAAAGGGGATGACTATACACTTTTTGGCATTTAGCTTGAGGCCATGGCTCTGGCACCAGTTGTCTGTTTCTATGGGGCCCTTTTGGAGGATGCTTGTGTCAGCTGGAGAGTCGATTATGGCACCCAGTTTGCAGTCATCTGCGAACTTGGTCAGCCACAGTCCTTCCGTGTTGGCCTGTACCTCCGAGAAATATGGTACTTTACTCCTTTCAACTCTGGGTTTTGATCTGAGTATCATAACTGTACTGCAACCTAGATATTCCTACTTGGAATGGTAACAGTATTAATTAACCTATTCTAGAATGGGTGCCTCAGCTTATATACAGGTAGAACTAAACAATGCAAGCTACTGTTGTGAAAATGACAGCATCTACCACTATGGCAGTTTTGCCATCTACTGACTTGGTACTGCAAGGTACAAATTCATTTCCACTGTCTAACCAGAATGTCCAGTCTTCTGAAATGTATATTCAGGGTTTCTAGAGATGAGTGTTAGTAGAGAATGAGTTACTTCTCTGTTAAATTCATAAAATGAGTATCTGCTTCCAGTTCCCTCCCATCACATTCCTTTCCTCTGGTTTCAATCCAACAATGCCTTTGAGTCACTGTATTTACTTCCTTCACCCTCACCTTGAATATGAGGGAAATAATGAACAACGAAGATGGCAAAGACATAAGGCTTTAAGCCCTTCAGCATAGAGGATATTATAATAGTTTTACTTTTGGCTTTTGGACTAAGAACAGTTCTCTAAATATTTTATTTAATTTTGCTGATTAGGTTAGTCCTATTAGCCCTATGGCCTACTCTCAAGGGAGAATCAATCAAGTTTGGTATTTATGCAAATTGTGGAAATTTGACCAGGTAAACAGGAAAAATAATCTATTCTTTCTTAATTTCATGTGAACACAAGAACTAAAAGACATAAAACCAAAGATGTAGGCGTGGGAAATGGCTGTCACGCCAATGTTTCCTGGGATAAAAACAAAGCCAAACGCTTAAGCTCAAGCAGGTTCAAACATAAATATCTCCAAACTGTTTGAAAACTTCCACTTTATTGAACAGAGTAGAAAAAAGGTTAAGCGCTTTCACACACAAACAAGTGTGCTTCCTCAGAACACTATTTTCAGCTTAGCCATTCAATTTATACATATGTTGGCGCCAAAAATTCTTAAAGCTGTAATAACATCCTAACTAAAATATTTAATTTTTAATTTTCTACTTGTCTACTGATCTTAAATTTCAGGTGTATGTGTTAATACATATTTTAAAAACATATTTATGAAAATCATAATCATAGTTACTTTCTAAAATATACCAGATAGATATTAGTTAAAAATTTCCACTTAGTTGCATTCTACTAATATATTTCATCAAACCATATGAATTCAGTACAACTATACTAATAAACTATACATACTTATAATAAATACTAAAAATATATACTACTAAAAATATATTTATGTTAAACTGCTATTATCGGTTTAACAGAAATAAAATCATTAATCAGTGGCATCCAACAATATCTGCCAATAACATTCTCTATAAGATAAAAGTCCTTTTGTGTTACCCCCCCTAGGGCTTTTGGATACTATTTCTAATATACAAAATTTAAACTCATGCTCACTTCCTCTGTTAATAATATGTCTCGCTAACGCATTTTTGTTGTCCTTCTTTCTAATACAATATGTATGTGCGTATATTCTTTTTTTAAACTGTTGTTCGGTTTTTCTGATGTAGTAGGAAGGACACTTCGTGCAAATGGCCAAATAGACTATATTTCGTGTATTACAATTCCCTTTTTTAGGGAATATTTTTGTTTTATTATAATTCATTAATTCTATCTTTGTCTCCTCCATTATATATCTGCACTGGTTACATGAACCACATCTCTTGGTGCTGTTCAAAATTCCATTTTTGCTTTTCAAGCCTTTCTCTAACAGAAATTTAATGTTCTGCCCCATCCTATATATAAATCTGGGCTTGATTCCTAGTAAACCTACTATTTCCTCATTGGATGCCAATGTATGCCAGTGCTTGCTTAGTATGTCCTTTATACTACTACTATATCTATTGTATTCTATTACACATCTTCTACCAAAATCTTTAATCTTTGCTTTCTCAATAAGTGTATTGTTATTTGATATATTACTGTATTTGGTTCCTAACATAGGGGTATATGATCTGCCCTTTTGTTCAATAACCTCAACCCTAACAGTTTCCATCATTCTTCTATCATAACCCCTAACTGTGAAAAATGACGTGACAAGATCTATCTCCTTTAACATATCATGTATATATTCCTTTGTCTTATTAGGGTGTGAGGGCTGCTGCTAAAATAAAAGAGGTTTTGCCTTTTTTTTTTTCCTATATATTTTAGATTTATATGTATCATCCTCTCTAGTGATGATTGTATCTAAACATTACACCCTCTCTACTAACATTAGAAATTCCCGAGGGAGCCCATATTACCGTCCCAGATGATATATATATAAAAAAAACGCCAATAATATTTGATTTTCTTCTTATAATACACTAGAGAATTCTTCTTTCCTTCAAACTACTATAGTTAAGGTGTAAAGGGGAAGCAAGCTGACCCCATCGCAACTCCTTTCACCTGTTTGAATATTTCCCCTTCATTAAATATATAGTTGTTTTCCAACACTATAGACATAAGTTCATTAATCAGCTGTACCCTGTCCCATTCCAAGTCACCATAACGATAAATACTGTCACTAAATGCCTCAAGTCCTTCCTTCTTTGGTATGCACATAAAGAGGTCAACTACATCAATGGATACATACAATAGGTTGTCATTTCTGATGTAAGTAGGGAAGTTTGCCAAAAATTCCCAAGAGTCCTTCACCAAATGTTCTATCTTGTTGTATATGTGCTTCAATATATTATCTATAACCACTCCTATTTGGAAAGTTTTGGACTTACTTCCCGAAACTATCGGTCGGAAGGGTGGGTTGCTGACATCCTTATGTACTTTGGGTATCCCCACCAATGTAGCTAAGGTAGGGTATTCTACCCTCATGAACTTGTATAGATCGTCCGTAATTCTGTTATCTATCAAATACTCCTCTAAATACAAGTCAATTCTTTTGTACGCTATGTTTAATTCATTGGTGGAGATACACACATAATTGTCCAAATTATGAAGCATGTCATGGATTTTGTCATATATTACAATCCCACCCTTATCGGGGTTCATAATTCTTACATCTGCCATCTAAATGTTCTGCTTGTCTTATATATGTCATGTATAACAGCTTTTTCATACCTAGCCACTTCTTTGTGTTAGATCTAAATATTCTGCTTGTCTTATATATGTCATGTATAACAGCTTTTTCATACCTAGCCTATTTATGTATACTACAATGGTCTATAGAAGAGCAGACAAATGTGAGCTTAGAAAGTCCAGTACCAGTTGTAAATTCATCAAGTGAAGAGGATCCAGGGATGACTGTATCATTACATCAGGCTGATTTGAAGAAGGCAGCATCAGGAATGTGGGAGACAGACCAAGATTAGGTGGTACATCAACTGGAGGTAAGAAGAAAAACATAGTTTTTGTGAGTTGCCTGTTTGACTGCAAAGAGTGGAGTTACATTGCAGATGCACAGTGCAGTACATCTGTAAAACAGAAGTTCTGCAACATCTACATCCAACAGGTACCAAATGTGTAGAACATTATTATTTGGTTTGATGGGGTTTAAAGTGCAGGACATTAGACCACTAATATGAATATTAAGAAAATATATTGATCATGTGAGGGTTATTTCTTCTGACCATTTAGACCAAATTTGGTATCTTTACTAGCCAACAGAAAGACTCTGCAGTGTGCAATGATTCTGTACCACAACCTATGTGTATGGTTTGGGTTTGTTCAATAATAATATAATTTAGAAATAAAACACCTTCAAAGAGATCTGGCAATGTGGCTGCTATAATTGACGTAACACCGGTCAGGATGTTCAGTAAAGATGCATACAACTCAGATTTGTGACCAGCCTTCAAGAGGTGTTTATTGTGAATGGCAAGTATTGTTGGAATGATCAGGTGACATATATAGGAATTAAGCTTATCCTTAAAGATATATAACACTATAGTCAACATCCTTGTTTTTATAAAAAAAATAATAAATATTGTTACATAATGAGGTAATTACAAATTGCATACATAGACTTTAAACACTTAGCTGTACCACAGTGCTAGCATGTCACTGATCTACTGTGCACATATTGCTGTGATATTTGAAATAAAACATTTTAATAACTTAAGTATTTAGACCCTACTAGAACAGCTGGATGACTTGTCCATATATCTGTCTGGTCTACATTTTGATGTTTTCGTTGAGCTGTTCATAATCACTCCAGTTTCAGCTCTGGGACTGGTGTACAGTGACAGAGCTTTGACTATGACTCATGCAGCTGAGGCTCTATTACCTTCCTAGCACTACTGTCATTTTACAGGTGGTAAGACCAAAGTGCATGTTAGGCAGGCATGTGGGCAGGCCCCAGTATAAGTGATACACCACCATGGAGTGGTAAAATCATCTCAGTTTCCCATTGCAGACTTCCAAGCAAAGAATCCTAAAGTTAGTATATAGGAATACTCAGCTAGCTCAGTATGGTGAGCCTGGCATCTCCACTCCCTGTCTCAATCTCTGGGTAATTCATAACCCTGTGATCAGCAAGTATTCCTATGTGGAGGAACATCACCATGGCAAAGTGAAACATTTGGTGTGGTCCTCCATGATGCTTTCTCCCAAGGAAGTGATGGAACTATTGGAGATGCTGGGAAACTAATGCTAACAGTAAGTGACCAAAAAACTCTATCAACAGGGCATTCTTATCATATAGGGATGTCCACTGTTTCTCCTATAAAATGGATGATAGTAGTGCAGTAATTTTCTACAGCTTCAGGCTGCTAATTTTGCTATGATTGCTGCATTCTTACTTTTTATCCTCCCTGTATTTTTAAAACTGTTCTGGAGTGCTTATCATGGTCACACTTCTGCCGCATTTGATTTTTTGCAGCCTATCTTTTGCCTTGCCTTGATTCTCTGACTTTAGCAATGTAGCAGAAATCAACAGTTTCTTCTTAATATTATTCCCATCAGTAACTGAGGAGGTCAGAGAGTAAGATTTTGCAAAAGCAGTCTGTCATATTCCAAAATTGTAAGATGACAATCTCCAATACTGCAAAATATTTTTTTCATCAGGTACTTCATTGTCTGGGTACTTCTGTCTAGTTGCTCCTATAGTTTGCAATCACAATAATGTGGTTACATGCATGAACTTCCACTTTTGTGCAGATCTAGGAAGACCCTTCTCTGATTAGAGGACACCATGCGTAGTGTATCATGAAAAGTTAAACTTCATTGCACTTTTCACACTGCTACATTCAGTATCTGTTAATCTGGTCCCTCTGGGGTACTTGGAATAATACTCTATATTTATTACATACATGGCTTTTTGAACTGTTATAAATATGTGCCCATTTCACTCCATGCAAATCTTTGTACCTTGTAATGCAGCTTATCTTTTTGTGAACTGCTGCTGTGGGTTATATTATATACTTCACAGTTCTCTGTGACTTTCTTAGTTGATGCTGTCATTCCATGTCAATATATAATGTCTCTTGCTCTTTTCTTACACACCACTATTCCAAAATGTGACTCATTTATTCTGTCAGATATCTTTTCTCTTATTTAGCTAGGTATAGCAAGCTTGTCAGCTTTCAATGCAAGCCTTTGAAACAGGTTATTTCTTCATTTTAGGAAAATAATACTGGATTTTCTTTCTGAATGAGTTATTCCTCTTTTAATTCATTGTCAATACATGTTTAAAAGTCTTTCTATTTTCTTCTGCCACAGGCAACCGTAGTGTCACCCAAAAAATGTATATAGTTCTTCCTCAGCAACTGTTCATTCTGTTCAGGCATATATGATCTATTTAACTTAGCTGCTATATGTAGTTTCTTCTCAGATCTGTATTTCATATTCAGGCCCTAGTTCTACAGATTAAACAACATTCACTACACCCTTGGAGGTGTACCATATAAGGAATTTGAACTTCTTTATATATATATATAGTTTTAAAATTGTTTCTATTCCTACTTCTTACCATACATATATTTTGTGAAATTTCTCATACCCATGTACTCCTTTTAGCAATTCCTTCTCTGTTCGAGCAAATTTCTTTTGTGCATCTGCAATTTATCTTGAACAAAAGGCTATTGGTGCATTTTCATAAAAGATCATTGCCCGTATGCCTATCAGAATTGCATCTACTTAATTGGATTTTTTATTCAATAACATTTCATTATAGGTACTTCTGTTGTTAGTTTAGTTAGCATTTTAAAAATCTTATTCAAAGTTTTATTCTTGGGGTTTGCCTTGTACCAGCAATTTTCTAAGAGGCAATCTAAGTATTATATATGAACTTTGTAAGACACTTCATCATTCCTAGAAATCTCACTAATATTTGTCTGTCAGTCAGGAAGATATAGTGAGATTAATTAAGTACTATTTTTCTGTATATGTGTAAATCTATTTATCTGTGTTATTTTAATATTTCCTGTGATTGAAACTCTGGTTTTCATTGTAAATAGATATTTAGTATTTTCATGTTCCTTTATTATTTTGTTATTAAATATATTTAAACTTTTCTTTGTGGCTGGTCTTATAGAGAATATTTTAACCTTTGAGAGTACTTATATTTATTTGGTGACACTGTGGCCACTCCTGAAAGCCTTGCTGTTTGGTCAACATTACCATTTTTATTAGTATTAATTTTGCTCAATATAATTGGGTACCATTGTAAGAGCTTTAGAGTAGCTGGCTTTGAAGTGTCTGGTGGTAGTAACTACCTTACAGTCTGGGCAAAGGGTAGCAGAGTGAGTCTGTGCCAGCCTTTCCCGTGTGTGTGTGTGTGTGTGTGTGTGTGTGTGTGTGTGTGTGTGTGTGTGTGTGTGTGTGTGTGTGTGTGTGTGTGTGTGTGTGTGTGTCTAAGTCTGTTCATTAGCATCCATACGAGAAATTAGTGCCGTTGTCCCAAACAGGCTGATATAAATGTTCTACAGAGTAATTGTTCCCATAGCAGGTGAATGCCACGTGGCAATGATGAATTGGATATGGGGTTATGGTAAGAAAGGGAAACAATGGCAAAATAGTAAGGTGTTGGTTTTGTATGCTTCTTTTATAAAAAAGTGAGATATAGGGAGGGGTTGGGATAATGGTTAAGGAGTTTACCTCACAGACAGAAGGTACAGTGTTTGATTTTACCCTTTGAGGAAAATTGCCTAGGCTTAAAATGGTCTACAAGGGCAGCTAGTCCAGTAATAACCTTTGAACCTGCAGACCACACAGTGACCTAGGGGAACCTGTCATTCTTCAATGCTGATTATAAACTGGTAGTTAAAATCATTATGTGCTCCCATCTATCCCAAATAAGATAGTTGGTGACTTCCAGCACTGTGAAAAGCAGAAGATGGTTAGTGATTATCTCTTGTTTCTTTGAACTATGTATTTGACATACCAGAGGAATCTGATATACTGAATGCTTCTTTAGATTTGAAAATAAGGCATATGATTTTGTGGATACTGCTTTGTTATGGTTATCTATGCATTATGATGGTTTGCCCTAATTATTCATTCATATTTTCAGTCCCTTTATGAACTACATAGGATACATACTCTTATGAATAGCTGGACATCAGATATAGTACCTGCGCAAAGGGGGTTAAAGCAGGGTTGTCCTGCTAGTCCATTTGGGTTTACTTTGTATATTAGTTCTGTACTTAGACACCCAAATGGGTAATAGCTTTGAAGATTATGTTTATCCTTTCCATGATATCATTGTCCCATGCAATCACTGATCTAGGGAAATGCTTGTCTCATGTTTACAGACTTATGGAATAGACAGAGTTGGTCCTGGAGGCACTAGAGTTTTTTTGTATTGTCCCATGATATACTTCAAAGGCTAAATTGCAGGACTTCATATTTAAAGGGGATAATATACTACTGTCTGGAATATGAGTCACATGATCCCATATGAATGCCAGGGCATTACTTTCATTATTCATCTGGAGCTCTACTAAACAAGACTGTTGCTTTACAGAAAAGCAGGGATATCACAGATGCTTTGAGAAACACTGAGTGTCCTGTTGAAAGAAGGTGTTACGTTTTAACCATCAAGTGTCACTCTTATTTTTTCTATATGGTAAATGTATGCTTGTTTCCTCCCCAACAGAACAGGCAACCATACAATCAATGTTGTATTGAGATTTTTGGAATAGTAGACTAAACCTCATAGCATGAGATACTGTTTCCATTTCCACATAATGCCCATGAAGATGTTCAGTAAAGACGCAGACAGCTCAGATTTGTGAGCAGCTAACAAGAGGTCTTTACTGTGACAGGCATATGTTTTGGATAAGGTAGAAGTATGATACAAGCAATAATTTTGGATTAATAAACAAGCAATAATAAAAAAACACCACTAGCAAATAAAGGTACCTGCACAGTTCGAAAAGAGGTACCATAAAACAGAAAATAATAAAATCAGCTGTGCAGAGTCCACCCAGGCAGTCGTTTGAATAGTAACTTTTCAGATAAAACACCAGTAAGCAGTTCAACAAGGTACTTAAAAACCATTGAACACAAATTCAAGTGTCTGTTCAGACCATTATTCAGACCGCAAAACTCTTTCGAATAGTTTCCTCCAATAAAAATCCAAAATTAGATTCAAAAGTCTTTATTAACTTAAAACTTAAAAGAACAAAGTGGTAAGCGCTTTCGCTATGTAGCTTTCTCAAACCAGCTGATTTTATTATTTTCTATAATATTTTTGGATTATTTTTTGAGGCATATCTTTTAGCAATCCATCAAAGTTCTTTATTATGGTGTGGCACTTTACAATACATGTACCCTTTGTGCTCCCAGTGATCCCATGTACTACAATAGTTAGAGAAAAAAGTGTATAATCAGTAAATTTTTTACAGCTTTGAAAGGTGTAACACATGTGGCACTGACACACAGAAACTGGCCAGCACAGAACAGTGGTGGGAAGCATGAAGAGCCGTACCCTTAATTCAGCTAAGTGCTTAACAATTTTAAAGCTCTTTTGCACTTTGCACTGCTGTTCTGTCATCACTGCTGAGCACTATTAATGCTCTACCATGAGGCTTCACAGTGCTAAGAGGGTGCTTGTAGCAAGAGTTTCTTAAGCCCCTTTTTCTCATTAGAAAGGTGCTTAACAAGCCTGTGTTCCCTGTAATTGTTCATTTCGGTACTTACGTATTATCACAACCACGTTACAAATGTGTGTTCACAGGCCAGTTTTAAACAGACTGATATAAAATCTCTACAATGTCTTGTTGTTGTCCACTGTTGTCGTTAGAAAGAACAATTTCTCCAGTCTTGATGGGATTTAAAACAAAACCATAAAACATGTGTGTTGATAACGTCATATTGAAAGAAATGTAAAAGTACACTTACTGTATGAATACTTTCCTCACATAGTGTGTGTGTGTGTGTGTGTGTGTGTGTGTGTGTGTGTGTGTCTGTGTGTGTGCTGTGACTAACTTATTTCTGAGGGAATATGTTTTACTTTCAGATTATACTGTTTTAAATGTATCTGTTTAATTAAGTTTCAATATAAAATGTTATGTAAATGTGAAATAGGTGTTAAGAAATTTCACATTTCCTCAGTTTAGTTGTAATTATTTACTTGTTCATGAAAGTGAGCTGCTGCCAGCATCCTTTCAGAATATGTCTTTCTTTGTATCAACAGATAGACATTAACTTAAGAAAATAATTTCAGGAGTGATGCGGTTTCACATTTTGGCAGCATTACTTACATTTGTAACGTGGTTGTGATAATACGTACCTCCATTTCCATGCATTATATGGATATTATGGTTACATATGGACATGGATATGGCCATTATACATTCATTATATTTTATGGAACTGCGCCGGGATGGATATAGGTTCTTTGCAGGTAGCCCTTGCATACCCTATTTCACAATCTGCTATGCAAGAATTTTGTATTTATTCTGTGTTTATTGGTTTCATTAAAGTTGAATGAGTGGCCTTTTCAATAAATCTCATGGGACCATTAACATCTACCTACATTATCATTAACTCTGGTAGATGGGACCTCGGTCTGACATTTCTTCCAGATGACAGAATGATACTTATTACCCAATTCCAATATTAAGCAGAATCATGACAGATGCTCACTCTCATTAGCCACTTCTTCTTGTTATCACATCATCAGAAACGTCATTCTGTACAACTAGTTCTACACTTTCATAACCATTTCAGTTATAAATGACATCCATATGCCAGTCTTATGATGAGAAATGGCTGAGCTTTTAAAAGACAGATCTTCTCATGCATGGAGCATAGACTTGAGTTCTGCCTAATTGACTCCCCACCTGTTTACACATCAGTAGCAACGTATGCCTAGCATTAAGAAAAGTAGGTGTACACAATGGCACACTACAGACTACATACATTTCTGTCTGCACAACTGGTGTTACCGCTGAACATCATGGACAGAGTGAAAGGGGTATAATGGCAGACTCCAGGAAGTCATGTCAGTATTGGTTTCTTACATTTTCTCCTAGAAATCTCAAGTATTTTCCAAGATGTCCAGAAATCTCAAGTATTTTCCAAGATGTCTCACTTGAAATAAGTCCAAACTCTTGTTTAGAAAGGATCAGTGGAAAAGAAAGCCATTGCCTGCCAGAAACACTCAGAGCTGAAAAATGAATATTTTGTCATTGCTACAATTGTACAGCTAATATAACACAAAGATATTAGTTGTTTCTAACAAACCTGGATTCATAAAAGTGTACTGTCTCCTTAACAAGTCAGAGGCATTCTTTTTTTTCATATATCCCTGTTTTATTCCATGTATTGTAAATGTGCTCTGTAGTACTGTATTATCACATCATATTAAACTGGTAATGATTCCCATTTGGGAGCAAATATATAACAGGAGGGACATTGGGTTAAAGCACTGCATTATAACATTTTTTTCTGTTCATTTTTTTTTTCTGTTTGTACTTTTGTGAAGTTTTTAAATTCTTCTGATTTGTTCCTTCTTTTATGTATCAGTTTGTTTTTATTTGCGGTATTATTCCTGAAAAATTAAGAAGTTATAGTGATATTAAAAGTAAATTAAACAGCAGCATCTGTGTCTTTCTTTATGTGAAATCATATATGTCTGAACTAGAATAAAGAAATCACCTGAATAATGGCACATTTCTTAGTTATGCTAATAATGTAATGTTCATGTTGGATGCCGAGCAAAAACCTCACAGTTTACATAGCTGCTGCTGTCACTGTTATGCAGCTTATATAGCACAGCTGACAAATATAAAATGGCTGCTCAGCACCATCTGGCACATGTTATAACGATGACTTGCAGTACATCACTGCTGCCATTCCTTTTAATATTACTGCAAACAGATAAACAGCACATGTCTGGGTGCAGAGGCATATCTCCTGGATGCAAAATAAACCCTGCTATACTGCCTGTTTACCTCCAGCAAATAATAAGCGGATTACGGAAGATAATCTGTGGATGCAGAAATTGTAATTCATACTACACAAATTATTGATTTTGTTGCTGTCTAGGAGTTTAAAAAGCAAGCTCAATCAAACTGAGAAAGAAAATATGGGGTTAACTACAAGGAGTCAGTGGTATTTATTTGTTTTACTGTATTTCAGAATAAAATATTATTTTTAAGATGAAGTAAGCAATGTAAACATTTTAAAAGATGATGACAAAAAGCAAGATAAATGACTAAACATAATTAGAAAGGTCAATAGTGGATTTTTGAGGCTGAGCTCTTTCAAACATTGGAATATGCAAGGCAGCTGTGTAATTCATTTCACAGGTTTCTCTAAGCTGCACAATTTGTTACCTGCTAGAAATCATGTGTTAATATACGAGCAGATGTGGTCTATTACTTACCCAGCATTAACACTGAATACTGGATTACTGGGAAAATTTGAATAGCTGAATCTTATTGCACAAAGCAGACACAGCATGTTAATGCCTGTATAAATTAAATCTGATGCATATATTCTATTATTTGTGTAGAAAATAGTTATTTCTTCTACATTGTATGTCACCTGTTTAATGCCATGGTATACAAGTTCCTAAAGGTCAGAAAAATGTATTATTTCTACCTATAAGACAACTTCAATATTGTTACTTATCTGTTTATATAGTATGTTTTCATATTTCCAGTGATAAATCATAGTTTGTACCCTGTGAAATTTGCACGGCACCGACACAGATACACGCAGACACATATAAAGCACACACTTGAACACAGTATTGCACAAACACAGACATACATGCATAGGTGGGCACGCACACACACTATCTCACTCATACACATACACACCTGTGTTTTTCAAATTTGGTTGTTTCCTATTAGCATCGTGTTTCTGTACATCCATAGAAATAAGTTGTCAGGTGAGGAACTAATTAGGGCACAAATATTAATTCCAAAAAAAAGGTGAGGACATAGGTAGGAATTCCAAAAAAGGTTCCCTTAGCCAGTGAATAGTGGTTCCCTGCTTAGAAATGTATTTATATTGCTTCTAACATTCTTCTGTTTCTACAAAATTATATACCTAACAAAGGAAGGAACTTCATCAAGTGTGTGCATACTCATATTTGTGCTCATTAAAACACATTAATATTCCTTCCTAGCAGAGTTATGTAATACATTCTCAGATGTTGGTTGTCAAACAAGTGCAAAACTCATCTCTTCTCCCTCTATAAAGTATAGGGTGAAGTATTTTGTATTTCTCTCACAGTTCTAAGTGTTCTTTCTGATGAGTTAGGTTCACTCAGCATGTTATATAAGCATGTGCATATTTTATTTCATTATTATGACCAGGTAGACCCCAATGAGTATGTAAACTTTTCTGTAGAGACCACCTGGCATGGAATTGAAATTAACTTATGGAGCTTTAGCATGTGTGACAGAGAAACTTTGCTCTTCATTACCATTAGGAGTAGCTAAGCCTGGTTCTCTGGGAATACTTAAGAGATGATTACAGAAATTAAGTTTAAAGAAAATATGTATAACATCTGAACTAGGGCATGGACCAGCGATTTAAGTCTTTCCGCGGAAGTCTGAGAGCTTCTATACTGAACATATAACATTGTAAAAGAGTTATCTTTTTTGTGTGCTTAATAAATAAATAAGGCTGGCAAAATGACAAAGGTGCATGGACAAAATAAAATAGTACCCTGTAATTTAACAAATAATACAAATAAATAAATAAGAGGGCAAATAATAATTTGTCAATTTCACACATTAATCTGAGCTTCACCAGACTGATAAAGAACAAACCTACTATAATTTTAACCTTTTCTCAATGGTGCATGTGAATTTAAAGCATTAAAGTGTACACTGTCACTTTAAACAATGTTACATACAAAGTGCCATAGTACAAGTATAGCCGACAGAATTTAACAAATGTGTGAACTGTGACAGAATCTGGAGAAGCTGAACTAATACTACTTAGCAATGATTAACAAGAACAAATAAGGTAAAAGCAAAGAAGAATCCCCCCTAAGTGAGAATGTGTCGGGTACAGCCAGCTTGATAAAAACTCTATTGATTCCACAGGAATAATTTGGTTATTGTGGATATTGGGGTGGGAAGAGACTATAAGGAATAGAGGAAATGTAAAGGGAAAAATACAAAGTACAACTAAATATGAAGTTACGCATTGGGAGAAATGGAAGAGTACTAGAAAGGTAGCAGTATAACAATTTATGTCACTTATTGGAGTGTGAACTTTTGTTGTTAAATATGAATTATTTGATAAATGAAAAGATAATGAAAATATGTGACAATTACAGAATGGGAAAACTATATCACGTATATTACTCACCATTACAACTATATTAAAGATCAACAGGTGAGGCCATTACATATTTGTTTTTCCTTTTCATACCCTTTAAGAATATTTAAGGAGAAAAAGGAATTTACATTCAAAATGGGCATTTATTTTGATTACATTCATATGAAATATATTTGTAAAATGACATGTAACAGATAAGGTATGGTGTTCATAAAAAAATAAATACAATTTCATGGAAGTTTTACTTATTAAGGACTGGAGCTGACAAATGGGACTGAATAAATAGAGAAGTTAATAAGATGATTCTTTTATATGTGATTCAATCAGGAATAGCCAAACAGTGGAAAGCAAACCAGTAGTAAACACAAAGGAACTTCAGTACAAACTCAAAGAGGCCAAAGAGAGAAAATATTAACACGTACAAGATGAATGCTTGGAAACACAAGTGCACATCAGACTGGACAGACACCTTATAGTACTATAATCTAGATTCAAACAAATCCAATACAGACAAGAGCACGCAACAGTTAATCATGTTTGTTTGTTTGTGTCTTTTGGCTTTTCCCGGTTAGGGATCGCCACAGCGGAAACTCCGGTCCGCTAATGATCGGTAGTTGATTTTTACGTGCCGAGTTACCAGCCCTGATGCACAACCTTCAACGAAGGTATGCCCATTCACGCATGTCTCCACGCAGAAGACGGTCTAGCTATGAATCGAACCGGACAGTGACTTACTGTGAGGCGACAATGCTACCGCAGCACCACCACCGCGGATCTGGTTAATATTTAAATGACTTTGAAAAATTTTTGTTGTTAAAAAAGTACTTGAATAGATGCACTTTTTTATGTTTATGTTTGGAAAATGGTAATAAGTGCTATTTAAATGAAAATGTGGCACAGATAAAACACAGTTGCAAAAATCAATGTCTCCTAAATTTGTCTTGAGTACTACTCATAACAATGTTTTAGTTCTTCTCTAAATTTACAATGTCATTTTGTCTTATACATACTTACTTGTATGTTTGGCACCATATCATGAACAGATTTGCTTGATAAAGTTGAGCTCAGTTAATTAGAGATCATAAAAGAATTTCCTCTAAACGTTGATATAAGCCACACACAACTCTATAAATGTGGCTTTAGAGCTTAACTCAGCTAGAAATTTGGTCTCAAAATTTTCAAGAGAGAGACTTCATCTGGACAGTGGGCTGGATTCAGAAAACGTCTCTGCTTTGCATTAAATGAATTTGTGAGTGCACAACCACGTGATTCAGAAAACCCACTTACATAATGGCTAGGCCAGATAATGTAGTCAGCCATGCTATATGCTAATGATTGTATAATGAGGTATTGAGTATGATAATGAGACAAAAGAAGAACAAAGAGTATTTCAGAAACATTTCAATTCTACACAGCAAAGCTGCACCTGATGTATAATTGAGCCCAGCCATATGCCGTGCTCATCCAAAGCACCTCATGCAACTCAGCAAGGGATTACTGCAGCCATAATAAATGTGTATCTGCAGGAGGCTTTCATTGCTGCCGCTTTGCCCAACAGTGCACAATGTCATCCACCAAAGTGCAGGATCATCCAACTGCACTTAAAATTTCATGTTCTCCATGACACTGGTGTAGTGGTCTGGTACCATGTTGCCAGGGACACCATGCAACAAATCATGAAAATGTGTTGGTCTTGTCTGCATCCCCATGTAAGTCATGAAGTACCTATCCATGTGGATACAAAGGGATGAGTGGCTTTACATATATTAGCTACAGGGACCTTTCAGCAGCCTACCAAAGACACAGTGGAGGCTATCTCAGGTATTTGCCTCAAGAATACTTCATCAGTTCTTTGATGCTGTCCTTCAACATGTGGGGGAGCATATATGGTTCCCACTTAACCTAGAGGAGAAAGCCAACACTGTGCAGGAGTTATATGAGACTGCCCACTCAGGGCCATAGAATGTACCCACACTGAAATAAAGGCCCCCACCTGGTGAACTCGGAAGAAGATCTGTGAACTGCAAAGGGTATCACTACATCAGCTGTGAGGTGGTCAGTTATGCACAAAGTGTGTGCAGGCCATCCCAGAAGTTTTCATAACTTCAACATATGTTACACATGTGACCTGTAACAACAGTTTTGAGGAGTGACTACCCACAGGACACCTTGTTGGTGATGCTGGCTATGCTTTGGAACCATGACTCATGACATCCATCAGAAATTCACACAATCAGATACATGGAGTGCAACCATGCACTGTCACAAACCAGAAACATTATAATGTATGCATTTTGGCCACTGAAGGCATGCTTTCTATGTCTTGATTCATTCAGCAGTGCTTTGCAATATGTTTCTGCCACATGTGCTAAAATAATAGCCATGTGTGCAATGTTACACAATATTATACTATAGATGCAGTTACAGCAGTGTGATCTCTTACAGGGTCAGCAATTACCAAAAGAGCAGGTAGCAGAAGCTGAGACAAATAAGTCAGAAGAGGCCCCAGCAGCAAGGTATGATCATGCCAGATGGGGGAAAGTGCACTATGCTGTAGCACTAACAAAGAGTCAACATATTGCATATAGCTTTACAACATAACTATACAAGACTTAAGCAGACACAGCACAGTAAAAATGACACATACAAAAACACCAAGCTGTGCTAGCTCTTGTATCAGCTTGCCACCCTGTGCATCATACATAGGATAACAGAGAACAAAGGGCAGGTCTCAGTTATCATCATGTGCATAGATGGAGAAGGGAGTACAGGAATGCATGTTTTCCACTGGGAATTGTGTGAGTGGTGAGTGATAATGTATATAAAAAGAAAAAGTGCTTTAGGGAAAATTTCAGAACAGGTATGGGGGTTAATGTCAGGAAGGACGAGTATTAGTGGATGTGAGTAATGTGCTGGGCACTGTGTTAGTGTGACTGAGTGTGCGTATGTGTGTGTGTGTGTGTGTGTGTGTGTGTGTGTGTGTGTGTGTGTGTGTGTGTGTGTATGTGTGTGTGTTTGTGTGTGCGCTTATGCAGCAGCACAGCCTCAGCAGTTGGTGCAGTACTGTGGTTTGGCCTAGTAGACAGGTCCAGGGCATGCATGAGAGAGAATTCAAATTCCTGTGCATCTGTGCATGCCCCAGCTCTGCAGGTAGTTGAACTAGCTGCACCATGACCTGGACTAGATGTTAGTGTCCTGTTATCCAGTGTCTGCTAGGAGAGATGTGCCAGCACAACAATAGCCACAAACATGTGGATGGCCTCTCCTGGGAACAGAGACCTCCATAACAGATGTTGGTGTGGAAGTCCTAACACTGCAGTAGCAGGATCTCACATGTCCATGGTCATATTGTCTAACATCTGTGGACCTAGCAGATGACTGCCTGCTAGGATAGCCCTAGTCACTGCCAGATGACCCAGAGAAGACATAGCACAGGCCAGTGTATGTGATTCTGTCTATCCAAGGAATGACACATATGGGACATGCAAACCCACAGGTCAGCATGCACACCCTCCTAGATCACCTTCATTATTACTGCCATGGCTGTGGTGGCACTAGTCGGTGCCTCTACAATGGCCATGCACATATTTTGGCTTGCAGCCACTGTCAGGCCAACCTCAGGGGAGGATAGTAAACATATTTCTGGCATGCACTATTACTAAACCCCTGTGTGGACATTGCTGCCCATGAGTACAAGTGGCAGATTCAACCATCTGTCAACTGGGGACCATCACACTTTCCCTGCTCTATCATGTCTCCAGCCCCCTGTCCACTATCAGATTTATTTATTTATTTATTTATTTGTTTACATTTATTTACTGGGAAATTTTGACTGGACACAGATCCTTTTTCAGCGGATGCCCGGGGAGAAAAGCTCCATATCATGTACATGATAAATAGAGATACAAAGTTGCAGCAATAGCAAACAGTGCATGTTGTTGGCTTTAATACAATAACAAGATATTGATTATCAACAGTATATACAGTAAATGTTGCAAGTTAAAATACATGGCATACAGATGTTTTTGTATCCTGGTATCTGCAGGCATAGAGACTGTGTCAATGGTCTGTGCAAGGAATGTGATAGTCGCACACTTTATGTCAAACACATTGTGTAGATTTACCCCTCTGTGCACAATTATTATGCTAATTAGAAATCATGTCATAATTGTTTCTGAATATCTCATTTTATTAGTTTTTGTGGCAAGCACCCCTGATAAACATTGTATAGATTTCTGCATGATTCCACACACACAGGCTAGCATCTTCAAGCAGTTCTGCACAAATTAGGGAAACTATCGTATCATATTTAACCTTTTACTGATGGAGTCATGATAGAGCATGTATTCTCAGCAGCATACACAGGAATAGAGGACTGTATGAATTAGCCATCCATCACATGAATGAGATACCCATTGTTGAACTGCAGGTGGGACATGTAAGATCTAATATGGGTACCAGTTCCCTGCCACATTTCTTGAGATTCTTCAATGTAAGACATCATGGCTGTAAAAGAAGAGCATAGGGCTCCTTTAAAAATACAGAGGTGGTGTGTGGAAAAGACAAAAATATTTCTGCATCTCCTTCACCTGGATTACAAGTACAGGATCCTATAGGAAGGCAGTGAAGGACCTCAAAATTTGAAGCCTGTAGTATTTTGGACAAAGCTGACACCTTTGTAACTGGCATCTCACTCATGGGGGAACAGTGCAGACACAATTGTAGTCACATGAGGTAACACAATCCCGACCTCCTATGTGTATGAGAGGAAAAATTTAGACATTGGGCACCACCTATGTACTGTAAGTACAGATGTTAAATGAGTCAGCCTTTAAAGTGTTACTGCATGCTAGCCACAAATGTTACTCAGTGTACTCTTTTTATGTGTATCACATGTAAAGACTTGAAAAGGAATAGGCAAATGTCCAACAGCAGTCTATACCAACTCAGAATGTTGGGGTGAGTAAACATGCTTTCATAAATATGTCCCATGTTTAATACTAACTGTAGCAAGCATTAAAAAATAACTGTATAACTTTAAAATCTGTCATTACACCCATAACTTAGAGATAGTACTATGACAGTGCAATGTTACAAGTGTGTTTCTGCATGCCACCTCCTATCTAGGTTGAGAAGGGTCTCTTCATGTTAAGTGAGTTTGGCTTCAAATTGTGAGGATGCTGTGACAATTCCACCTACCCTGCAGTTGTGTTATCAAGACAAATCACAACAGCAGTAAGATCTTACTGAACATTCCCCAATATATAATAGAAGTCAGTGTACCTTGATTATTGCATGTGATTAAATTATGTTTGTCTAGACAGCATGCTAACTTTGTTTATGGACAGCATTCTCAGACATCAAACTGCATTTGTAACCCCAGGCTCAAATTGTCCTGGCTAAGTAGTTCCTGCTAATATTCTTCTATCTGTCATACTGCATGTGAGGATGGCTTTGGTTTAGGCTCACCCTGCATTTCTTTATCTCTCATTCACAGTCTCTCTCTCTCTCTATATATATATATATATATATATATATATATATATATATATATATATGTATGAATGTATATGATTTATCTTCAATTGGTCAACTAATACAAATGTTGTCATCTTGAAGGTAAACCACTCTACTTCAAAAATGGAAATGTCAACTTCCGAGTACACATGTGCAGAGATTGCTTCTCGGCACATGCAAATATTAGTTAAAAAAACATAAATAACAATCCTCCATGTGGGGTTTTGCACTCCCAATACTCCCTACTAATTATATATACTAATTCCGAGATTACCAAATGCCTGGGGAAAGGGAATATTCCCCTACCTGGGGATTGTTGTTCTCGAACACCTGTCAACTATCTTTATATCTTTATAGATGACCAAATGCAGTCGATTAGACAGATGTCAACCAAACTCCCATGTGTATATCTATATCTTGTAAGATAAAACGAAAAGACAAACCAGCTCTCCAAGCTGGAAAATTATAATTTAATCCACGAATAACAACAAGTAAGTCCAGGCCCTGTTGGCAACTTTAATAGGAATCAACAGGATTTTCACAACTAGAATTCGATGGGTGCCAGACCAAAACAACAGAAAGCAACGAAACCCCCGAGGTGAACCAGGTGCAATATGGTGGAGAGGAGTTGGTGGTCTTGGAGGAACATGTGTCTTCCTTTGTGTTGCCTGTGTTGGACTCTTCTTTTGACAACAGTTTACTAGCTGTGGATGACTTAAATATCTCTATCAACCAAGCTATGGTCTGTGATATAGCTCCTCCACGTCCTATTATTATTACCAACAAAGACAATGACTTTAAAGTGTACAACTTTTCTGATAGTGTTGTAACAACAGAAATTGTTGATTTTTTATCAAAGGGGTACACTTATGTACCTTGGCACAATATGGACATTGCTAGGACTATTGTTGAGCTTAAATTTTTTACCAGAAATCTTAACTTAGGCCTGTTCTTCATGAATATAGGCGAGTCAATGGAGAAAAATGTTTTTCATACACCTAGTACATTTAATCCCCCTCTTCATCCACTTCTTCAAATTTTTGAACAATTTAGTGAATTTGACCTTAGAAATTTAGCTAGTATTAAAGGTTGCAACAGAGGTAACAAATCGGAGTTAGAAAGAGATGCTTTGAGTTACATTCAATCACAGGATATTAGGATATGTAAACCAGACAAAGGGGGAGGTTTTGTGGTTTTTGACAATTCTGACTACATATCACGTATGACCACTTTACTTGACAATGACACTTATCAAGTTAGTTCTAGGTCTGAAGTTAACAGGGCTTACAGCCTTATTAAATCGTGTTTATACGATTTATTCATTGAGGGACAGGTAGACCAAGATATGTTTAACTTTATGTGTACCCAGTTTCCTAGGTTTCCAATGCTTTTTGGGACACCTAAAATTCACAAAGATACACAAAACCCCCCAATGAGACAGTTTATTGATGGTCGTGGGTCTCCCACTTATGCCTGTTCAAAAGTGGTTGATACTTATTTACAAAAGTATGTAGCTTTGGAGCCTCACATATGCAAAGATTCTTGGTCCTTTTTGTCAAAAATTAATGAATTGGGGTTCAATGAGGACTACAATTTTTTAACAATTGATGTAAAGGATCTTTATACCTGTATCCCACATGATACAGCGGTGGAATGGGTGGCTGAATTGATGAAGAAACATGGGGCTCCACCTTCAGAAATATCCCTTATTATGGAATTGCTTGACTTGATTTTGTCAAATAATTATTTTATGTTTGACAACAAGTTCTATCTTCAAAAAGTGGGGTTGGCGATGGGTTCCCCATGTGGTGCCAGTGTTGCAAACTTGGTAATGGCTCAATGGGAGACTCAATTTGTTTTTTCATCAGACACGACTGTTGATACTATTATTTATTATACACGTTTTCTTGACGACATTTTCATTCTTTTAAAGGGTGATGACAGTTTGGCTATCCAGACTGTTAATTATTTTAATTCTACTACTAGTTTCTTAAAATTTACTTACACTTTCAAAATGGATTCTATTCCATATTTGGATATCTTATTGGTTAAAAATTTTAGTTTACGTTGTTTCACAGCACAAGTCTACAGAAAAGCGACCTACTCTAATTCACTTTTACATTTTTCCAGTTGTCACCCATTCCACCAAAAAAGATCTGTTGTAAATGGTCAACTTGAGGGCTTCACGTATATCTAGTCTAGAATCAGATTTCATTAATGAATGCCAGCTGTTGAAACAAATGTTTTTACATCGTGGTTACCCTGAATCATTAATAGACAATTTAATAGATGAGGTTGAATTTAAAAGAAACACTAACCAGTTTAAACCAATCTTGAACTCAAGTCAGTCTCCTTTTGAAACGGTTGTTACTTACGAACAAGACACTTTAGTACATGATATATTGGGTTCGACTAAAACACAGTCTTTCCAGCATAATTTTGTGACATCATTTAATGCTCAAAGTAAACTTATCACCAAAGTGATATTCAAAAACTGGGAACTTTTTAGATGTAACCCTGTTATTTTTGACTTCTTGGGTCCTAAACCTCAAGTTGTTTTTAAAAAAGGTAGGAATGTTAAAACTTTCCTGGAGAGCCGTAACAGACTTATTCCAAGAACAGCAGGAATGTTTAAATGTGAGAGTTGCAACTATTGTAGGTTTATGGAATGTACCAATCAATTCTCAATAAATGGTAGCATTTACAAGTTAAAATTTAAATTTAACTGTAATAGCAAATTCCTTGTATACTTGGCTAAATGTTCGGACTGTTTTGCTTTTTATGTGGGCAAAACTGAGAGTAGACTCAGGGACAGGGTGTACAAGCACCAATACGCTATGTCCCATAATAAAATCGACAATGCCTTGGCAAAACATGTCCATAAGAATCCTACACATAAATTTAAATTTTTGGACATTGACCATTTCACCCAGGATGTAAGGGGTGGACCTTCTTCTTTCAAACTAGAAGAAATGGAATTATTATGGCAGATCAAGTTGAATGCCTTTAATTTCCCAGGTTTGAATGAGGCCTGTTCAATTTCATGCATTTTGAAACTAAGGAGTTTATTAAGATAAGTTAACACATTATAGAATGTACAGTTGTTTCATATTATTCATTATATCCACTTAGGTTCATTTTTATATTCATAGTTTTTTAATTTTAGTTTATTTTTGTATTTTTAAAGAAAATATTAGAGTTTGTATTATTTAAAAGATATAAGACTTTGAACTTTTTACTGTCTTATTAGGAGTTTTTGTTATGAGCAGAAAACTGTTAATTTTTTTATTTTTCTAATGTCTTATCTTAATTAGGAGTGAATGAGGTTTTTGATGTGTTGCTACACCTTTAAGATGTAGGTCTCTTTCATTCGTTTACTTAATTATTCAACCATTTGATTGTTATTTTCAATTATTTTTAATTGTAGTGAGAGTTTCCCGCACTTTTACATATAAATACCTTGTTAATGTGATTACTATTTACTTTCTGAAGAAGTTTGTCTTTGAACAAATGAAAAGCGCTTTAAAGGACTGTTTCATATTGGAAAGGACTGTTTTGTACTGGACTTACTTGTTGTTAGTCGTGGATTAAATTATAATTTTCCAGCTTGGAGAGCCGGTTTGTCTTTTCGTTTTATCTTAAAAGTTTTTTGTGCCTGTTTCATCTTTCGTAGTATATCTATATCTATATATCTATATCTATATATATATATATATATATATATATATATATATATATATATAGACACACACACACACACACACACACACACACACACACACATATATATATAACTGTGTGTGTGTGTGTGTGTGTGTGTGTGTGTGTGTGTGTGTGTGTGTGTGTGTGTGTGTGTGTGTGTTGGCTTGTGCAGCCCACTCCTAGCATAGGTGACCTACTGCCACAAAACTTACATTTCTCCTTTAAGAACACACACAGACTATGTCCATAGTAGCATCTGTTCATGCACACAAACTTTACAATGGTTACAAAGAGTTTCCATTCATCCAGACATTAGAGCAGTTATGGAGAATTGAGAGTTGCCATTCCATTCAAAATGAACAAGCAGAGTATTTTTATGAAGAATTGCAAGCAGAGGCAGAGCAGGTAGGTGTGTGTGTGTGTGTGTGTGTGTGTGTGTGTGTGTGTGTGTGTGTGTGTGTGTGTGTGTGTGTGTGTGTTTAATGACCCAATTAGGGAAGGCAGGTTGTTTGACATACTCAAGATCAGTCCCTGTAACTTGCTTACAGGATGCTAGAGCCTGAACCCTCTACACCAATTACCAGGACTGTTGAGTTTCTGTGCATTTTCAAAAAATGTTGAGTTTCTATGCACTTTCAAGAACTGTTGTGTTCCAGTGCATTTTCAAAGAATGTTGACTTTCTGTGTATTTTCAAGTAGTTCCAAATATCAAAGATGTCTGAAAAACTGAGGAAGGACTTGATGTCTGAAACACTGAGGAAGGACTTGATGTGTGAAAGCTTTGTTTGTTTTTTTGAATAAATGGTTGTGCATTGTGAAGTGTGCTTTGCTGCTTTTTATCATTTTCAACGAGTGTTGATTTTCAGTGCATTTTCTAGGAATGCTAAGTTTCAAGAAAAAAGAAATGTACTGTTGCTCATGCAAAGACTGTTTTCAATGTGCAACATTTTTTTTTTTTTAGCAAATACCCATCATCAGTGTCTGTTATAATTTTGAAAGCACTGTTAGTAGCACAAGAGGTAGCATACTTGCCTTTATGCAGAAGGCTGTGAGTTCTACTCCCACACAATGGCAATCATCATCATCGTCTTCTTTCGGCTGTTCCCGTTAGGAGTCGCCACAGTGGATCATCTGTTTCCATTTCTTCCTGCCCTCTGCATCTTGCTCTGTCACACCAACTACCTGCATGTCCACTCTCACCACATCCATAAACCTTATCTTAGGCCTTCCTCTTTTCCTGTTACCTGGTAGCTTCATCCTTAGCATCTTTTTCCCAATATACTCAGCATCCCTCCTCAGCACATGTCCAAACCAATGTAATCTTGCCTCTCTGGCTTTGTCTCCAAACCATCCAACCTGGGCTGACCCTCTAATATACTTATTCCTAATCCTGTCCACCCTCATCACACCCAGTGCAAATCTTTAACTCTGCCACATCCAGCTCAAACTCCTGCCTTTTTGTCAATGCCACTGTCTCCAACCCATATAACATAGCTGGTCTCTCTACCCTCTTGTAGACCTTCCCTTACACAATGGCAATGAAGTCTTGATATTGCAGTACCCTTTAAGGATGATGGGGGTGCTGCACTCCTGTGTGTGTTCTCCTTTGGGTGAGATATCTAGTAATTATGAACCCATTGCCTGTATGACAGCCCTACCCTATTGCAATATAACCAGCTTACCAATTTTTTGAAATGTAACATGGGCAATTTATTCTTCAAGACAGCAAGCATTGAAGTTGTACATGAAATTCACTGAAATGTAAATGTTTTTGTCAGCAACAACCTCATAATTAGTTATAGATATAGTTAATATGGAATTAAAACCAGAAAAAAAGTGGAATTATTTAAATGACTTTTACTTCTGCAGAGATTACATATATTAATCAGTATTCATGAATTGTAATGACAAAATGTTGAGTAGCCTTTTGTGGCTGAAATGCAGTTAAATACCATAAGTTAATTAGTCAAGTAAAGCAGTGATAAAGGCATCAATTATCTAAGAGAAAAATGTCACAACAAGAAAGCAGGCAAAAAAAATATATAAAAAAGATAAAAATATGTATATATAAAATATGTATAAAAAACAATCCTATACTCTGTTTGAGAGGTCTAACTTTTAAAAAAGGCTTAAAAGAGACAACTTCATTAAAACCTGGTATTTTATCAGCATTAAGAGACAGAATCCATTTTGCTCTGTAGACTCTGTGTGATTCCTAAGATCTCCCTCTCTTAAACTCTCAGGAATGATCTCTAGCACAAGGAATTTAAAATTATGTTCCTGTCCATGGCACATAATATGCTTAGCAAGGGCATTGGTGGCTGTCTTGTTTCTAATGTCTCTCTGATGTTCTAGCACCCTGTCTTTGAGTTGTCTGTTACTCATGCCTATATAAAAAGCATGGCAGAAAGTGCAGTAACTAAAATAAACAATGTTCTTAGTCCTGCAATTAGCATAAAAGCTTGTGTCTATTTTAAAGTGCATATTAGGGTGAATGTGAGTAGGACTAGAGTGTATAAACTTGCAGGCTATGCAATTCCTGCATTTAAAAGTACCATGCCTCTCTGACTGTAAACCCTTGTTAAAAAGTAGAAGTATTGTAGCACAGATGCCTTTTCACTTATGTCTGTATTTCTAAAACTGCTGTTTAGGTATGACCGAGAAGGTTTCCTTCCTTATTTTTGATCTGCTTATGATCTGCTTATGATGGGTATGATCGATAATAAGTTGTTTAAATATTTTGAGGTACAGCAACCACTTATACCGATCATTTATGGCTTACCCAAAGTACATAAAAGGTTGGGTAACCAATAAATCTGTTTATATCCAGGGGCATACATTCCTATAACTCTTCCAAATGATGCAAGTAAATAAAGAAACCAATGTAAGGTTGAAAACTGAAATGTTTGTTTTGTAAAAAGAATGTTTGTAGAGCTGATGAAACCTTGGTCCGTAAGGCCTGGTTAGACAGGTAAGAGCCAATACTTTGTAGTTAGAAAAACAAAAGAAGCTTCCCTAAAAACACTCAATAGTTCTTTGCAAGACTCCTTTACCCAGACTTGACTAACACAAATGAAGCAACACTATGTACAGTTTCAACAAACTCAAGGGTCAAACTCATAGGAAGCAAAAAAGCTGTAGATAAAAAATAAATTGCGATAGCATTAGCCTTCAGCAGCCTTTGGCGCGCTTTCATCTGCACACCATCAGAACTTCATCAGAACATTAAAAAAACTCATTTTAAAACATTTTAAAAGTTTTTTTTTAAAACTTTTTTTACTCAATTTAAAACAAAACAGTACTCCATTTTTGTAACAACTAATATTGGACCTATATAAAAACATATAAATCTAGGTGATTTATGTATATACATACTTCAACATCTTACAAGAAGGTGAAGAGTGAGGTTTCTTCTGTGGTTTTTTTTTGTTTTTTTTTTTTTTTTTTCTGTTTATCAGTGACATAATTAAAGTTTCAACTAGTCTATCTGCAGGATCTGATTATATTTTATAGGTTGGGTAACCAAGCCACTTTCTATTTACATTGAAAAGAATTTGTATTCTCTGTTGGACTCTTGTGACACCATCCTAAAAGATACTAGGGCCTTCTTACAAAGATTATATATGGCTACTTCTGATTTGAGTGGTGATTATCTTTTAGTGACAATGGATGTAGAGTCATTCTTTACTGTGATCCCCAATACTTGGGGTATAGAAAATGTCAGGAAATGTTTGCATATCAACCATTGTTTTACTGAGGACAAGATCAATTTAATTTGTGCCCTTTTAGAATTGATTTTAGAAAACAATGCTTTTTTGTTTGAAGATCAATTTTATGCACAAAAGGTTGGTGTGGCAATGGGCACAGCTTGTGCCAACAGCTACGCCAACCTTGTGTTTGTACAATGGGAGAGAGACATATTATTTCAGGCTGAGGGCTTCTCTGAACATATCTTATGGTATGTAAGATTTGTTGATATATTTTTTTGTTGTGGAGGGGGTCAGTTGTGAGTCTCACGCAGTTTGTAGAGTTTCTACATCAGTCTACAGATTTTTTTAAGATTTACTTTTAAATATTCTTTTGATGAAATTGAATTTCTTGATGTTAAGGTGAACAAAACTGATTTGACTAGCCTAGTAACTAGTACTTATAGGAAACCCACAAGAAAGAATAATCTGCTCCATAGAGATAGCATGCATCCTAGGCATGTTACCCGGAATGTTGTTAAGGGGCAGGTGTGCAGGGTCATGAGACTCCATAATAATGAAGAACAGCTTGCCGAGGCCCTAGAGACCTTGAAAATGGATTTTCTAGATAGAGGCTACAAGGAAAAGGATATTGACAGTTGTATTACTGATGCGTATAAAGAGAGAGGGGGCAAATGCAGGCCTTATTATGCTGCCGCACCTAACATTGAAGACATAGCTACAGAACAAAGAACAGGATTGATTAGGTTTCCTCTCACATATTCTTCTGATGTTAGTAGTATATGTGATATTGTTAAAAGGGGCTGGGGCATTTTGGATACTGTAGATGAATTAAGAAATGCCATAGATATTGTTCCACACTTTTCTTTTAAAAATAACAGATCCTTGAAATGGCATCTGTGCTACAATACTTCTACTTTTAACAAGGTTTTACAGTCAGAGAGGCATGGTACTTTTAAATGCATGAATTGCACAGCCTGCAAGTTTATACACTCTAGTCCTACTTACATGCACCCTAATATGCATTTTAAAATAGACACAAACTTTTATGCTGATTGCAGGACTAAGAACATTATTTATTTTAGTTACTGCACTTTCTGCCATGCTTTTTATGTAGGCATGAGTAACAAACAACTCAAAGACAGGGTGCTGGAACATCAGAGAGACATTAGAAACAAGAGAGACACCAATGCCCTTGCTAAGCATATTATGTGCCATGGACAGGAACATAATTTTAAATTCCTTGTGCTAGAGATCATTCCTGAGAGTTTAAGAGGGGAAGATCTTTGGAATCGCACAGAATCTGCAGAGCAAAAATGGATTTTGTCTCTTAATGCTGAGAAAATACCAGGTCTTAATGAAGTTGTCTCTCTTAAGCCTTTGTTTTTATCCATATTTTTATATATATTTTTATCTTTTTTATCTTATCTTTTTTATATGTTTCTTTTACCTGCTTTCTTGTTGTGACATTTTTCTCTTAGATAATTGATGCCTTTATCGCTGCTTTAATTGACTAATTAACTTATGGTATTTAACTGCATTTGTTACTAGTTTAGAACAGTCTGATGAAGCGGTGAGAGCACACAGTGAAAGCGCTTACTCTCTTTTGTGTGCATTAAAGTTTATTGTTTTACCTTCAGCTGTGTTAGCTTCGGTACTTTTTTGTTTTTCTTAGTAAACTTAATCCACCACTGGCCAGATGCATTTTCTTTGAAATTTGGTTTCAATGTTGTTTCAATGAATATGAGTTTCAAGGGCAGAGAGCTTACTGCTCATGCTAAGACTGTTTTCATTGTGAGACTGTATTATTTTAACAAATGGCTATCAGTGTTTGTGCTATAATACTTGAAATAAATGTTTTAGATATCTCCAATCATTGTTGAAGTAAGGAAGAAAATATTATGAACACTGACAAGTTTGAACAGTGTTTATGGTATGGGGACAATTGAATGGCTAGGGGTATGTTGCTGGAGGGGGTCTGCTGTGTGGGGCTGATTCATTACCCTGCCTATGGCCCCATTTGACCATGATCTGGCTCTGCGTGAAAATGTTATGGGTAATACAAAATAACATTTCTTTAGAGGAGTTCCATCTTATTTGTATTGTTTTGTATTGTGGCTTTAAAACTACATTATCATTTAGTGTTAATTTTCAATGTGAGATGCTCTATCTGCAAGATCTAGTTGTAACTTAACTTTATAAGAAGAAAGAAAATACTTCTGTTATATTTAATGTGGAAAAACAACAGTTTATACCTTAATTTAGGTAGTGTGGCATTAGGAGTTCAGTTATTAATGATGTCATGGCAGAGATTTTCAGCTCTGAGAAAAAATTTTAGGGGGCCATCCTTATCAAGAAAATAAATTGCAAAGCCAACCCATGTTTGGCTTCAAAAACCATATAACTTGGTATTGTGTAAGGTAAGGAGGTTATATCCAATTCCAAAGATCTGTTACTTAACATGTCCTTTAGGGCATGACCAATACACTTTAATAAAGCTTTACTAAGTCTATGCAATTCAGATTCCATGTCCCAGCTCAAAAGAATAATTTCCTTAGTTACATCTGTTTGCTCCCCCCAATATTCCTGACAGAGTACTCTGTAGGTAGTTTTTTTAATCTGCCAATTCATTACACTCCAAAAAAAAAAAAAGTTCCCAGTTACCTATTTCTTCTCCATCAGATCTCCAGCATTGCTATCTACCTGAGGAAAATTTCTTTGAAGTCTTTATGGGGTATAAAAATGCCTAAGCAAACACTTCTGAGCAAAAATCCTAAACGTTCTGGATGTTGTTGCATATTTAGGAACTGTGCACATATCATCCCATTCTTTTCTTGTAAATTGCCTTTCCAGTTTCTCCCTTCCCAGTCTTGACTGATTCTCATAGTTGTCATGCAATATTCTATATGCCCTAATAATTATCCCATTTTAACTGCAACTTTTGTTGTAGATTTGATTAAATACTTTAAATTCTCTGCCAGAGAAAGTGTTTCACCTATGATTTCCCCTAGTCTTTTCTCTTTGCCTATACTCTAATATCACTTCCTAATAGGGAAGGGAGTCTCTAGCCTGTAGTCCAAACTGCTTGTCCTCATCCCACTCTATTACCTTTCCCTCTCTTGTTATTTTCTCCTAATACCTTTGTCCCTTTGCCAGTTTTCTCCAGTAAATTCCAGACCTCTCTTGCATAGTTTCTTGTACCCCTACTTGCAGTCATCCTTTTTGGCAAAATCTCCTTTCTACATTCATCTATTGGCTTACTTCTTAGAATATTTTCTGCAACATTCTGAATTTATGAAATATAACATTCTGTATGATGGTTATTATTCTCCTGAAGGATCTGCATCCAAAATCCCACTCTTTCCTTATTTCTTGAACGCCACCCAACACGGCTTCATCACCATCCCTTTCTCCTTTGAATTATAACTTTATTATCTTATGTATATGAGCCTTAAATGTGTTGTTCTGAAATATCTCTCCAAATCAGATAATTCTAAAATATCTAGTTCTATTGGGAGAATCAACTTATCCCACTTAACTTGTGCCCTCTTCCCCTCCCAGATAAATTCCTTCAAATCTGTATTATTTGCTGTCCACAAGTTTTCTTCTTGTTGATATAACTATGCCTGACCTGTATATAAAATTAAAGGGAGTAAAACATTTTCACTGCTTCTGTCTTATTCTCCATATCCATAAACAAGAGCTTCCAGTTTCTCAGTTTTGTATTATCTTTTGTTTTGCTTTGTTTCTTCCCACATTTCCTTAGTAGCCATAACAGAATTCATTTTAATCTAAACTCCTAAGTACTTCATCTTATAATTTCCTGATAACTGTGGGCAGTCATGAGTGGGTATATAATTTACAGCTATAGCCTTTGATTTATCTACATTAATTTTATATCCTGAAAAGACTGGTAACTGTCTCAGAATGTTCCCCAACATCAAGATGTCTTTTGTTTTTGATTTAGCAAGTACAAAATAATATCATCTGCAAATAAAGCCATGTTTTTTTGATTACCATACCAATTATATCTTTGAATTTCTGAATCTCCTATTTTTTGCCTGTGGTTCTTAATATAAAGTAAACAACAAGGGTTAAAGAGGACACCCCTGCCTGGTTCCTCTTTTCAAACAACCTATTGGAGAGGAACCCTTCCACTTTAATTCTTACCTCCGATCCTTCATATATCCTCCTAATTAACTTATTATTGTTTCAGGGAATACAAATGATTCGATTGCCTTACTCATAAAATCCCAGTTTACTGCCAAATGCTTTCCCTGCATGAAGACCTGCCAACAACATTCTGCTTCCCTATAGATCATCATTTCTCTATTAATCTTGTCAAATGTTTACCTCCCCTCCACAAAGCCACATTGATCCATATCTATCAATTTTCAGCAACACATTTGCCCTTTATTTAGCTATAGACACAAATGTTTTATAATCATGATATAAACTTGAAATTGATCTATATGAGGCCCAGCCTGATGAGTCTTTACCTTCTTTGAGTAATAGAGCCACCACAGCTTTCTTCCAAGATGGTGGGGCTTCCCCTCCATTTAAAGTACTGTTAAACAAAATCTTCCTGATCTTTATTACTTTTTCCCCTCCTAATTTTCAACCCTCCACAGGCATACCATCTGTTCCTGCAGTCTTCCCTACAGTTTGATTATATATCACTGTTTTATCACATCACCTTCTATCTTACCTATTAGTTGTTGAGTCTCAGCTTCTTCTAATCTTGGCATAATTAAATTTTGTATAAATATTTCATGGTTTAAATATTTATTTTTTTTATACAAATTTTCATAAAATTTCCAAAATATCTCTAATACCTCTATATGATCTCAGGTTATTTTTCTTGTCATAGGCACCCTAAATTTGGCAATTACAATATTTTCTGTTTTCTGATGCCTAAGCCAATGTGCTAATCATTTTTGTGCTGTAGGGTTGTTAGCAAAAATAGATGCTTGACAGCAATCTTTCTAAACTCAAGCATATTATCCTAATACTCCCTTATTTTCTCTTTAGCACTCTGTAGTTGCATATCTTCTTGATCTGTGAGATTCCCCTTTTTTCTGCAATACCTTAACATAAAACAAGTAAACAAAAGCAAGCTTTCTCAGTCCCTCTAAATAATTATCACTTCTTAACCATATCTCTTTCTCTATTACGTCTATCCTATTTTTAAACTACATTTCTATTTTATTCCACTCAATATCTATTCCTTCTGAAGAAACTTCTATCTTCCACTACCTATTCCTTAAACACCTCTCTTTTTAACAGTTAAGTGGGAAAGCAGCAGTATCTCATTTTTACTTCATTACATTGCATTTTCACTTGGTTGTTATTGGTGCATGATCTTAAATAGTTATTGGACGTGTCTTGAATCTTTCAAATAAATGCACATGTTTTTGTGAAATATAATTTCTATCAAGCCTAGCCCAGTTATTAGACCTTGGGAAGAATATATAAATTCTTCCTGAGTTCCTAGTTCTGGATTCATGTCTTCCACATCAAATATTTTCTTAAATTTCTTCAGAAATCTATTCTGTTTTGGTATATTTTTCCTTCTAGGTCTCTCTGATAGATCCTCTCTAGTACAAATCAAGTTCAATTCACAACCTATAAGTAATATTCATAGGTTCATAGGTAGATACTAGGCTATCTGCCCTAGGGCATTTATAAGCCTAGCCAGAGTGTATTTGGCTTCCGCCTCCCTATTAAATTAGCCTACTGTGCCTCTGTAAAGTAGGTCACAGAAGGTACCCTTTTAAGATTAGTTTGCTGTGCCTCTGTCTAGCAGGGACACAGAAGAGATCCCAGGGGTGAATTTGCGATTTCCCATCCACGCGTCCAGATTCCGCTTGAAGAGGGTCAGCGAGGGGCTATGTCTAACATGAATTGGCATTCTATTCCAGAGTGAGAGGAGCCTCTGGGAAATGAATCTGTCCCTCCAGCATGTCCTATTTATTTTTGTGCTGAGGTTTAGGTCCCTGGAGCATGTAGCTCTAAGGGACTTGGATTTTTTGATGTGGAGCATGTCCATTAATTCTGGGTTTGACATGGCTTTGTACGTCAGGCATAGATCGCCTCTGAGTAGGCGGTAAGCAACTGAGTAGAGCTGGAGTTTCTTTAGTCGAGCTGCATAGGACATCTGTTTGTAGCCCATGATCCTCTTGGTGAGGTACTTTTGGGGTCTCTCCAGTTGCTGCAGGTGTCGGGTAAGGTACATCCCAAAAGGGGCATTGTATTCAATTATGGGCCTGATGAGTGACGAGTAGAGGGGCACAATGACCTCTCTTGATCTAGATGCGAACCCTTTCGTGATGAGGTGGGCTATATAGAAGGTCTTTCTAACCACTTTGGCAACATGATTATCAAAGGAGAGATTACTATCTACGTTGGTCCCCAAATCTCTAATTACTTCTTCCATACTTAATGGATTACCACCTATGTGGTAATTTGTGGGCACCTTGTTTTTCCCAAAGGGGATGACTATGCACTTTTTAGCATTTAGCTTGAGGCCCTGGCTCTGGCACCAAGCATCCGTCTTTGTGAGACCCTTTTGGAGGATGCTTGTGTCAGCTGGAGATTCAATTATGGCCCCCAGTTTGCAGGCATCTGCAAACTTTGTCAGCCATAATCCCCCCATGTTAGCCTGAACGTCAGAGAAGTATATACCGAACAAGAGAGGTCCCAGAACTGAGCCCTGTGGGATGCCACTTGTAACTGGTTTGGATTCGGACATGGCACCTGCGATTCTGACCATGTGGGTTCTATCTCTGAGCCAGTTTGCAACCCATCTTGTGATATAGGGGTTGATATTTACACTGGTAAGCTTATTTATGATGTCCAAGTGGGGTATTGTGTCGAAGGTTTTTGCGAGGTCCAGGTAGGCTGTGTGGACTACCTTGCCCTCATCTATGGCTTTGGTAACTGTTTCAAAGAAATCAACTAGGTTTAAGAGGCAAGATCTGCCCTTAACAAAGCCGAATTGGGTACGGTCCAGTGTCTGGAGGCTCCCAATGTCTTTGAGTTCCATGATAATACGCTCCATAGCTTTACAGACCAGACTAGTCAGGCTTATGGGGGGTGATAGTTTCCGGGGTCCGTTGTGGCACCACCTTTGTGGAGTGGGACCACTGTAGCTGTACCCCATTCTTTGGGTACATATCCTGTAGTAAGGCTAAGTTTGAACAGTGACTTAATGTGAGGGTTCAGTTCTTCTTGGAGCTTGTGTAAGACACAGCCTGGGACACTGTCCGGTCCCATAGATGCTGTATTTTTTGTTTTGGAGAGGGCAGCTTTCACCTGTGCATCTGTGATGTCAGGGAGGTTACATTCAGTTTAGATAGGCATTTGCTCTTTTGGGGGTGGGGGGGGGAGTTTGCGCTGAATCTGTCTGCCAGGATGTTGGCTATGTCTGTAGGTTCGGTATATTTTGTACCGTTATGCAACAATTCAGAGCATATCTGGGAGTTTCCGCCTATGTTCCTGACATAACTAAAGAAGGCCTTGTGATTATCTTTAGTGCCTAGGGCAATTTTTCTTTCAAAACTGGCCTTTGATGATTTTATGAGGGATCAAAGTTTCTTGCTAATACTGATCAGGGATGCCTTCCCTTTTTGAGATTTTGCTCTGTCATGTAGTAGCTTCCTCCTTCTGTTATATAGCTTATTTATGGCCGGTGTCCACCAGACCGGTCTCCTGTTTGTGGAGGAGTGAGTCTTGGTTTTATTGGGGATAGCATGATCCATGCATTCCTGCAGGTGCTCATAGAATGCATTTGTAAAGGATTCTGCGGATTGGGCTGTATTATCCTCTGGCCCAGGAGCTTTGAAGGATTCCACCTCAGTCTTGAGAAGTGCAAAGTTGGCTTTTGAGAAATTCTTTACAGTGATTTCCTTGGCTGGGGGTGGGGACGGGATATGGATGTCCAGGGAAATTTGTTTATGGTCTGATCTTACCAATGAGGGGTTTACCTCTGGTGTGGAACATAGAGTCCCCATGTTGGTGATGACCAGGTCCAATATGTTATTCCCTCTTGTGGGAGTGGTGACCAGTTGTTCCATTGCGTTAGAGTTTATAAATTCAAGGAACCATTAGGCGAGGGTGTTTGGGCTTGAGTAGTTTTCCCAGTCAATGTTTGGGTAGTTGAAGTCACCCAATAACATAGTGTTTGGAGAGACCTTCATATTCTCCAGTGTTCTCAGGAATGCAAAGTGGGGTTCCTGTAATAGGGAGGGTGTTCTGTAGCAGGCTACAAACTTAAAGGCAGCTTTGCCCGCTGTTAGTTGCACATGGATGGTTTCCGATGCTTCGTGCAGTGCCACTAACCTGGGGGTGTAGGTATCTTTGATGAATATGGATACTCCCCCTCCTTTTGTGCTTCGGTCCGAGTTTTGGGGCCAAAACGCATGGTATGAGTTATAACCTGGTAGTGATGGGGTGCTCTCAGGAGCCTTGAACCAGGTTTCTGTTACTGCACAGACATCGATTTTCTCCATACTGAGGAGAGCCTCGAGTGCGTGCATCTTGAGGTTTAGACTTCTGGCATTGAGTAGCATTACCTTTAGTTTTTTTATCCTTGGGTTGTCTATGGAGGTGGGTTAGTCCTTTGAGCCTTGCCTAAAAAAGGCACTATGGGGGTGGCAAGAGCCTTGGCCAGTATATGAAAGCCTAAGGGTGACAGGTGCAAGCCGTCCCTAGCGAAGCAATGTGGCTTGTTGAGCATGTCATCCCAGGCTGACAAACACTGGATCCCTTTTGAATGACACCAATACTTTAGCCAATTGTTGAAACTGATCATTTTGTCTTTATACTGTGGCATCATTCTTGGTGAGGGCAAGATGCTACTCAAGGTCAGGGTCATACCAGCCAGGGCTACATGGTCAGAGAGCTCCTCTATGTCTCTTTTCATGTAGTCTAGGGAGGTACGTCTCAGGTCATTCACACCAGCATGGACAATGACGGAGTCATACTTATACTTGCTTTGGAGTGACCTGAGTGCTTGCATTATGTGGCGGATCCTGACACCCAACAGGCAGCTTACGGTGATCTTCTCCTTGTTCAGTCTGGTGAGCGGGACGTCAGTGTGCCGGACAATAGAGTCCCCTATAACAAGTGTATTTGGTGTGTTGTTTGGCCTTAAGGGCTGTGACTGTAAGGCACACTGATTTTGTGAGATATGTGATTTGTGGGTATTGTTGAGGGGTGGCTGTTGCTTGGATATCTGCTTAGGAGGTCTTTGCTGTTTAGGCAGATTTTTATTTAGAGCCTCCGAGTATGTTTTTGTGTGTTTATGTGTTGGGTATGCAGATGCAATAGGTCTGTGTGAGACTGGATTTGTGGTGTGGGTGGTTACCTTTTCCTCCTGACTGACTGTGCCAGTCTTGGGTTGAGAGAGCTCTGCCTCCAGTTTGGCTGTGTAACTGCATCTCTCACATGTATTAGAGTTGTTGGAAGGAGGAGAGGGTTGTCTGTGTACATAAGGCAATTGTAACATTGCCTCAAAATTCCCAGATTCACCAGCTGGACTGGAGAGTAACCTTGAAACTGACCCTTGGACATACCAGATTAGTATAGGGAACTGTTTTTTTAATGATCAGATTAGGGGAGGGAACTGATTTTTCACTTGATCAGGAAGGACCAATCAGGTGCCTAATACTTATGAGAAGTCAAGGAGGGTGTAGTGCTTTAGTTAGTGTTTCCTTATAAGAGCTGAGCAAGTGCAGGGCTTTAGAAAGAGAATAGAGTGATTACTTTGAGAGTTTGAACAGTTCTAAGGGAAAAAGTGAAGAGCAGACTTTGTGGAGCCTGGAATAGTTTAAACCTGTTTAGGCGGCGCTGCCCGACGCTGCTCAGTGCGCAAAACTGCGCAAAAAGAGAGTTGTAGGTTTTTAAGAGAGAGAGATCAAGGAGTTTAGAATTGACCCAAAATGGCAATAAAACTACAGCTTCTAAGTAGTAACCACTCCTTCAGGGACAGGCAGGCTGTTCAGTGTTAACCACTTCCACTGGTGAACACAGAGACTTCCCTTTAGCCCAAGCGAGCACTGGCCTTCTAGAAACTTCTAAACAGTTCAGAACAGCACATCTGTAACTGAACTTTCTTAACTTTCAGAAAGTGGGGAAAAAAGCAAGATTTTTTTTTTCTTTTTGTTGTAGTTTAAAGGTAGCAGAGATACACAAGCAGCAAAATAATCACAACAGTGCAATAAATGACCCCACACTTGAGTGCTAGGCCAAAATCAGGTAAAATGCAGTTTTTAGACAAAAAAATGATTTTAAATTAAGTGCAATACAGGAAATGCAGTAAACAGGCTCTAGATGTGTTCCAAGTACTGTTACTGTTACAGATATAAACTTTAGCAAGCCGGAAAATGCCAAAAAGTAGGTGGCAAAGCAGTAAAACTTAACCAAAAATCAGAAGAAAATACTTAAAATCACAAAAGTGGCTCCTTTTCTTCTCTCAGCGTTTTCTCCCCTTGGTAGGTGCTTCAGCAACAACTAGCAAACCTGAAAAGACGCCAAAACCACGAGGCAGCTGGGTTTTAAGAGAGAGAAATCAAGGAGTTTAGAATTGACCCAAAATGGCCAATAAAACTACAGCTTCTAGGTAGTAACCACTCCTCCAGGGACAGGCAGGCTGTTCAGTGTTAACCACGCCCACTGGTGAACACAGAGACTTCCCTTTAGCCCAAGCAAGCACTGGCCTTCTAGAAACTTCCAAACAGTTCAGAACATCAAATTGGTAACTGAACTTTCTTAACTTTCAGAAAGTGGGAAAAAAGCAAGATTTTTTTTTTTCTTTTTGTTGTAGTTTAAAGGTAGCAGAGATACACAAGCAGCAAAATAATCACAACAGTGCAATAAATGACCCCACACTTGAGTGCTAGGCCAAAATCAGGTAAAATGCAGTTTTTAGACAAAAAAATGATTTTAAATTAAGTGCAATACAGGAAATGCAGTAAACAGGCACTAGATATGTTCCAAGTGCAAAATGTACAGAATTCCCCTGCAGATTTTTGTCTCTCACTGAGAACATTTGCTTATAAAAAAACAAGCTAATATCTTTGCTGCTGCTAGAAGTTTAACATTTTCCATGGCTTTCATCATTTTGCCGTATTTTTCAAATTTAATTGCATACAAAAAATGTGTTTATAGCTTAAGCCAAGATATTAATCTAGACATCCACTCTTGTACAAACAAGGGAAATTCCCTTCTTAATTTTGCATATAATATAGTCAGTACATGTTTACACCCACCCTCACCCAGCAGCCCAGGTTCATAGAATTATATTAACATAAACATGCTCCTCTTCAGTTTTTCTTCTCTTGTTATTCTGTAAAATCTATATTTCTTACAACTAAAAAATACTTGTTTACTTTAATATCTTTAACACATAACACAGCCACTGAAAAGACAGTCCCAGCATTTAAAACACCCCTGACTGCATACTACACAAAACTGCTTTACAATATAACATGCAGTTTAGATCCTGAAATGTCTTATATAATACTATTAATATGAAAAACTGTTTTACTTACCATTACTTATTTTTTCCCTGTAGTGTCCTTCTAAACATTAAAGACATAATGCGGGGTGTATACTTTACAGTCCACCCACAAGTTTAACAAAGGCAACAAAAGTCCAGTCTTCTCAGCAACTTTCATTTGTAAAGCCTTATATAGCAAATTTGACTGACACTTTATAATCTTGAATTTGCTCAATAATTTCAGTGTTGCAGGTCTTCTTCCTGATCATATCCATCTCCCAAAATGAGACTGTAGTTCAAGTCCAAGGGATTCCTGATTCTTCTAATCATGTCATGTGCTTTTTTTCTGTGTTTCAAGCATTTTCATTTAGAATGCTGTCACTGACAAAGTCTTTCTATGAGCTTTATTGTCAGAAGAACAAAAAACAAGAGTCACCTCCTGCTTGCTGGCTCACTTTTTGTTGGATTCACTTTTGTATTTCCTCCATAGTCTGTTCCCTGAAGACAGTTGGATACAGCAATTTAAATCTCACACCTGCCTCTCAACATTCCCTGATTACTGTGATGAATTTGATTCTCTTCTGCCTGGTGTACAGTGAACAATCATTTTCCACAAACACTCTACTGTCACCAAACTGTAATATTTTTCCCTTCTGCCACAATTTTGTCAGGATCAACTCTTTCTGCTGGTATGACTGCATCTTTACTGAAAAAGTTCTTGACTGCTTTCTAGTGACCAAGTTTAGATTATATATTTGTTCCCTTTTAATTAGCAAATCCTACTGTTAAATAATAGTCCTGTTGCTTACCTATGCATTAATAAAATTAATACAGTCTGTTTCTTAGTAAATAGCCACTAATTTTCATATTGTCTGCACATTTAGACACCAAATAAGTAATATTAACATGTAATAAAGGGATCATGTAGTTAAATAAGGGTCTATGGTGGAACATCAACTTCCCAAAATGTTGGCATTCTTAACATACAACCCAAACAATCAAAAAAGAACAGATGGAAGATAACTTAACATAACATTGCAAACAGATATTTTTGCAGAAGGGGGGAACCCCCCTGCACCCCCTCACTAATTATATATGCCAAGTTTGAGATCACAGTATAGCTGAGGATGGTCAAAACCCAAACTCCCTCTGTACCATGCTTTTGCACAACTACCTACTTGCACTGTGCAATGTAGTCACATTTCATCTATCTTCGGTTTTGTGGTTCTATTCTTTTACTTATATGGGTTTGATGTAATGAACATCAACATTTTGGGAAGCTGATGCTCTAATACAAACCTGTTAAATAATACAGGGCTGACGACTGAGCCCTGGTATACCCCAGAATACCAGCTGGAATCTTATCCATTCAGCTTACCACATTGGTATCTATTTGTTAAGCAGCATTTCACCCATTCAGTAATGGAGGGATTCATTTTCTGCCTTATTAAAGATTGTATAACTACATTATGAGGATTGCTATCAAAGGCCTTTAAGAGTTCCAAATATACCATACCAGAGCTAATGCCATTATCCAGTATTTCATGCAATTTTACCATGGTAGTGCTAAATATTTCTTTAATAAAAACATGCTGATTCAAATCTGCAAATGCTAAGTCATTCCCATTGTTATGTAATATGGACAGTATGAACTCAAAGGCAAAAAAATATATAGAAACCAAATGCTGCTGAAGGTACAGCCAAAATGTTGCTTCACTAAGGGAAATGTACCTCCCAATCTGCCATGTCAGACATGTTGGCTTTACATTCTTGGTCCATTTGTTTCTAAGTGTGCTCTGTAGAGCCTTAAAATACCATCAGACCTTGACACTAGACTGTACCCCAATATTAGGTACACATTTATTTATTACCATTGTTATATAAATTAACCAGATAGTCATTGTTTAAATGTGTATATAGAACAAGTTCTACAATCAGGGACATAATCTGACAGAAAGTCTATTTTCAGTTGATATATCACTCATTTATTCTTACAGAACAAATACCCCAATTGTGCATATGAGATTCAAAACATAAGACATGTGAAGCACATCTGCACAGTATCTTCAGTTCATCTTCCACTGTACAGGATTTCTTGGGTTTGATTACTTGGAAAGCTTAAATTTGGTAAGTTTATGGGTAGTTACTAGGCATGAAGTACTGGAGACTATTGATGAACATAGCCCAAATTCCCAATTGCCCCATAGCACTGCCATGTTAAATGACTGTCTCAAGTTCACACAGTAGGTAAAGTAGGATGGAAAGATTCAAACACTGTACCTTCAGCAGAGGAAGCAGCTCATTACCAGATCAAGGCTAGTCATCTGAATTAATTGCAGTTCAATATTGCTTAATATTTAAAACATGTTAATTAGGAAGCCTACCTGGACAGTGTGATGCAATCTGATTCCAGATTGTGGGATGATCTTTCCAGCAGCCATTATCATTTCATTAAGTTCTTAAAGGCATTTGCAATTCATAATTTTAATGACTGAGTAGACAAACACAGGCTGATAAACAATTCTTATTATTATAGCTTCAAAGTAGAATCAGGCATCAGGACCTTGGATTAAACATCTGTCAGGCTATGTATATTGTGCATAAAATGTGTTAAACATATGTGTTAGTGTCCTTGTTTATTTCACATAACACACGTGAACCCATGCAGAAGTGGGGCTCTTTTGTCAATGATTTCACTATGTATGTTTTGTGTTTCTGGGTTTTGAATTACATAAAATAATAAAGCACATCAAGTCTGAAAACTATACCAATAAATGATTGACAACCCTAATGCAATATTCTGTGGAAATTTGACTTTTTTGAAGGTTCGTTTCACAGTAAACATCCTTCCTGATGGAAGACTATTGAAAATATTGGATTCTTTGGGATGAAGCTTTCTTTTGGAGATGAAAACTGGAAACACCAAGATCAGAAAACAGAGCTAACAATCCTTTAGATATTGCCATAAGCTGACTTAGTACCTTGTTTTACCTTCACTGGACTATAGATGACTCCTGGAAACTGTTGATTATATTAAGATTGCTGGTCCAGTATTTCAGCAGACTTTCTACTGGATTTGGAACACTGTTCATAGTTTCTGTGTTTATACTCTAGTCATTTAGCTGTGTATGTTCTGACATTCATTTTTTATTTATACTTTGTAGACTGGGTTAGTCCATCCAGGTCAACAGCCTTTTTTTAGGAGAAACCTAAAAAGGTATTCATGCTGGCTAGGGAAATTTGGCAAGAGCACTAGGGGACTTCCCAAACTCCTTTCGATAAGTGCCATGGAATTGTTTATGCCCACCTGATCGACCACCAACTCAGGTTTGATGGGGCCACAGTTTAACATCCCATCTAAAGGATAGCACATCCAAGGCTGTAGCACCCCCTTATGTGGCACTGCAATATCAGTTTGGAAAAAACTGATCCAACTTCCTGGTGAGTGAATACAGCCTACTGCTTTCTGACCTTGCAGCATTAAAGATGAGTGTTCAATCCCTTCACCAACTGACACTGCACATCTAATAGTGCCTTATATTCATTGTTTCATGACACCTATGTTGGTATTATTCTGTCTGTGGGGCTCAACTCCAATTGAAACCTCGTACAGGAGGAAATCTTACAACTAAATCTGCAGTTTTGAACCCAGACTACAACTATTAACATTCCCGTTTAAAAGAGAAACAACTATAAGTTATGAACAACACAATTTTTAGTAAGCATTTTAACACTGTAGTTACAAAATGCCTTCATTGCACTTTATAGTATAACCATTGGGAAAGTAAAACCCTCAAAATGTGCACAACTTTGTAATTAAACAGAACAAAAAATTCCTGTGCATATTTTATAACACAGTCCAACTGAATTTTCATACATTAATTAATACATATTATCAAGAACAGTCATTTCACACAAACCAGATGTTCATTTTTCTGTACTTAGTTTCAGTTCTGTGCATGCATGTACTTCCTTAGAACCTGCTTTCTTCTTAAGGCCATCAGCTCTACTGTTGTTACGTTCATTACTGACAGTGTTGTTCAGTGTGTTCTACTTTTATCTACCCTCTGCCAGGTCTGTTAAAAATGAAGTGGGAACTGAAATGGCATCATGATTGTAGGAATGTACATATGCAAAACAAGAGTTTTGTGACTCTGTGCATGTTTTAATCTGTGGGGATGTACTGTATATCTAGATATTTTTGCTTGTAATGAATTATAAATACGCTGTTATTTTATTAATTATGCAAAGCTCTTGTTGGTTCTTTACTCACTTTAATTAATATAAAACACATGCTTTATAAATATGCATCAGTCTATGAAATGAGTGTCTCCCTACTAAAAGTACTTTGCTTATAACAAAGTTATAAGAGTGGATAGGATCCTGCAGTATAGACTTATGGGATGGGGGTCCAAAAAGGCAAAGCTATGCTCAGCTGGCATCACAGCCACACGCGTGTGCATGCACGCGTATACACACACACACGCGCGCGCGTGCGCGCACACACACACGCACAACAAACAAGAAACATATTTACAAAGGTCCATATTTACAAAAATGTATGCATTTCAAAACTGCTGCTCAGGTGAAATAAATACAGCACAAGTTCCATAATTTCCTGTTTCACACTTGAGAATGAGAGCAATTAGTATTTCTGTAGTAAACAGTGCAATGTATAATGTAGCATAACTTATACTGATTGTTATTATCCAAGTTACTTTATCTCAATTCATAATATAGTGAATATTAATGCATTTATTATCCCTCTCTCCACCTAAACAGTTGGCCTTCTATACTGTGGAATCTAAATACCTAATGAGTAATGAACCTAATGAACAGAGGAAAAAGCAAAAAAAAAAAACCTTAGCATTCACCCTCTGTTGCTGTGTTATGTATCACCTTGAATCCAATCATTCTTTTTGTAACATTAGTGCTTCAATCTATTTCCTAAACGCCATTCTATATTTATATTGGGACACCATTTATGTCTACATCTGTTTCTTCATATAATTTCATATCCAAAAAAATTACTTAGTCCAGAACTTTCTAGTCTTTCTTATTTGATAGAGTAATCTTAAGTCTGCAAAACCTCAAAATAACCACAGTTGTTACGGTCTGATGTTTTTAATTGCTTTGATCTCATTGGTTGCATTAAGTCTAAAACTGTTTGTTTTATTCCTGTTATGGTCTGATGAAGCAATGAGACACATTGTGAAAGCACTTACCATTGGATTTATTAAATCTTCATTTTATCTCATCTGTTTGTATGCAATTTGTTGAGCCTGGACCGTGCCTTGGTATTCCTTTGTTGCTTTTTATGTTTAATCTTAAGACTAAAAAATCCAGTTTGCTGTTATAGCAAAACATAATATCAATATCCATTGACCTCTACACCTCATTTTATCTGCATTCATAACCATTAATTCACATCAGATGGATATCAAGAGCAAGGTTATATATTGCTCAGCAGGCACTCTTGTAAATAGTTGTTTTTCTGTGATTTTTTTTCTTTGATATATTGGCCTTTTTTTCTTCTTTTTTATTAGTTATATATTTCTATCTAAATTAAATGTTACAAATTATGTGTTTGTTTAAATTCTAATAAAAATATTTAAAAAGAAAAGAACAAGGTTATACACATACTGTACTGTACCATTGGACCATTAGTCTATTATATCACTCGTATATGGTGCTTTACCAGACCTCTATTCCACTGTATCAACAAAGAAAGAAAGAAAGAAAGGCAAAAAATAAACAAGTAGCAGGTAAAGTAAGTCTCAATCCAGACAAGTGACTAAAGAAAAAAAAAGTCAATTAAATAACAGGAGTCTCAAGCACAGAAAATTTCTCACTGGCAATATTAACAGTGTCAATAGTAAGAAACAAAAACTAGCGCACTTCCCTCTTTTCAAATACTCCAAATGCTCATGCAGCCATTAACACTTCCTTAGGCATCCTAGGTATAAATCATATGCAACAGATACATTCCTTATGATGTGGCATTCAATCTCATAAACAGAACACTGCATGTGACTAACACCAAGCTTCAGATATAAGATAGCACCAGTCCAGTTAGTAGGAAAGCATGCTCAGTAAACAGAATTTCAGATACCTCACCATACTAAGACTTCTGTTTCACTGGCTCATACAGCAAACACAGCAGTCTGGCACAAAAAGTTATTCTTATAAAAATATAAGGGCACTAAGTACATCAGACTGCCGACTTGTAAAAATTCAATTGGCAGTCAGCATGTCTTTCTTACCATTTTAAAACTATGAAGACCATCTCACAACTTCTTATGTCAAATTATGTTGTGAGTAATTCAGTCTCCTATCTTCTTTTATAAGATACCCTTAAAAAATAACTGTTCAAACGACACAGAACCTTAATGCCATTTGATATTTTAGCATATATGCAGTAAACTCTCAGTTAACTGGCACCCATGGGTATTGGTAGATGCTAGATAACTAATTTCTGGTTGCTTGACAGGTACTATTAAAAACAGACCTGACTAATACTGTACCCTATATTATTTGTTTAGTTTGACTTGTTGTCATGTTGGGGAGAGAATTAATTTATTTCTATCTTCCTTTTTAAAACTCTAAAACTCTAAAAAAGTAAGGTATGTTTCTGTGGGAGGAAAACAGAAAGTGCAATACACAAAAATTGTACTGTATTTCTTTGATATTTTTTTGCCGGTTGCTTAAGAGTACTGGTTGCTTGCATTCCAGTTAACTGCTGTATACATACATATAGATATACATATATATGTGTGTGTGTGTATATATATATATATATATATATATATATATATATATATACATATACATACATGTATATATATATATATATATATATATATATATATATATATATATATACACATACATGCATTTATATATATATATATATATATATATATATATATATATGGATCACCTTCATTTCGTCGACAGTTCATTTCACTGACACTCAACTCAGCATGGATGTGCATAAATGTAAATGCATGCCCATAGGTCTGTGTGTGAATGTGTAATTCCTACAGTTTGAAAAAAAATACAGCAGCATATCCTCTTTTTTTTAATTTCTCCAAATCTTTTGTGTTTCTAATACTATGAAGGGAATGAACCCCATTCCTAAGTCAAAGTATGATTAAAGTTCATGAAATTAGTATTGTTTCAATGTTTGATGTCAGCCAGAAGTGCTCTTCACAACACCCGCAGTGTGCACAGTAATGACTCCTTCTGCAATCTGTATGTAGTTACTTGTACTGGTAACATATCTAAATACAATTGTAGATTTTCTTTTATAAGACCCATTGCTCCTACTACTATTGGGACTGTCTGGGTATCTTTCTTCCACATTGCTTTTGTTTCTGCCTGCAAATCCCAGTCCCCCTTTAATGTACACACTGCAACTTGGCATTATTGTGGGAACTGTCTTTTCCTAAGTGCCATTACCTTCCCTATGTCACCTAGCACTCTTCTCACCCTCTCTTGCAGCCTGAGAGTGAGTGAGTGAGTGAGTGAGTGAGTGAGTGAGTGAGTGAGTGAGTGAGTGAGTGAATGAGTGAGTGACTGACTGATTGACTTATGTGAGTGAGAGAGTGAGCATATGAGTGAGTATGTGTGTGTGTGTGTGTGTGTGTGTGTGTGTGTGTGTGTGTGTGTGTGTGTGTGTGTGTGTGTGTATGTGTCCATGTGTGTGTGTAAGTGAGTGAGTCACTCAGTCTGTCTGACAGCCCATCAGTATGTCAGTCAGTCAGTCAGCATGTTCTCTCATTATCAAGTCAGTTCTTCATGGAAATTAAAAAAAAACTAACACCTATAACTGAAAGCTGAATATACAGACAGTGTAGCACAACAGAAGCCAGAATATCTTTGAAACAGTATCATTCCATAGCCTCACCAGCAGTCTTTACAAATACTCCTCTTTATAACAATAAAGTGTAATTTTCTCCAGGATGCTGTCTAGCAAGTATTTTAAGTGTTAAACTTGATTATTCAAACTGTAGTGTTGTATATCTTCATGTCACCATTCTGTGCCCTGTCTACAACTCCCCCAAAAATGACACTAAGACTTTTACCTTACTTTGTCTGTTCCTGCATCCTTTGTCACTGAACTTTGTTATATGATTGAATCCATGACTGTCCTTTTTTTACGAAATTCTCCAGTCCTTTGCATGCCTTAAGTTCACTTCAGTTTTCTTACTATACCACACCAATACAACAAAGCTCCATTTAGTCCACATTGTTTACTGAAGAATGTATGTTTAATACCTATTTTGGTTTATTTTCACCCACCTTTACATGTTTTAAGGTACCATACAAGTCAGTCTCTTTCTATATACTTTTCATCTCTAGTGGTATTTATAGGTTTCAGCCTTGTCAGGCCTCCAGCCTTTCACCTTTAGATTCTTTACCAATCTGTGTGTTTCTCGCAGGCTTTGAAATATTCTTACATCATTTTAGACCTTTTGCTTTGAACAGCTCCAGCATAAAACTTTACAGAAAACATAGATTCCTAAATATGACATTGTATTCTGCAGTAGTCTACAAAACCAGTACTACCTTGTCTGTTATGCGGGTTACATTTGTCCTCTACACCAGTCTGAATACCATGGCCTACCACAAGCAAAGCCTTGTCTTGTAAAACTGTCTTGCCACCTTGAAGACTAAGTGGGATAGTTGATAGCATTTTTTATCTGAACAAATGTCTTAAAAGATGAATTGTTATGATGTATAAGCAGTACAATACCAGATTTCTTATCTTTTAATTTACCTCTTATATCTAGTATACAATAACATTTGTTTTGACACTTATTTTTTCTGTTCCATTTTTCATTTCAGTGTTTGTCTAGAATGTGTAATTCCTCAGTGTCTGTAAAACTAGCACTATGTGTTCTTATGAGAAGATCTTTTGCAGCCAATAAATCCTGTCATTAGAATACATTACTCAAAACTGCGTATGCATATGTGTATGTGTGTGTGTGTGTGTGTATGTGTGTGTGTGTGTGTGTGTGTGTGTGTGTGTGTGTGTGTGTGTGTGTGTGTATAAATATACACACAGACACACACACACTCACACACACACACACACACACATTTATATCTATGCATATATATTTATATATATATAAATATATAACTGTATGTACATGTGTATATACATTCATACAAACACACACACACATACACAATCTCACACGTATTCATTTTAGACAAGATCGTGCTCACTTTTTCATTACAGTATCTGTTTTTATGGCCTCATTAATTACATTTGCTGAACACATTTTTATAAGTATTAATTTGCATTTAAAGTAATCTTCATTTCTTTTGTGTTGATAACTTATGTTGCATTTAATCTTAGTGTGTACTCCATTAGTGCAATGTGGCAAACATTTTCTTTTCTTATTCTCCTTGTATGCACAGGTACGTGGCTTTACACTTTTGTTTTCATTGTGAATCCTCATTCACCATACTGGGCTATATGTCATTTTTAATAAAATCGGGCTATATGTCATTTTTGATCAAATCCAGCATTTCTTTCTTACTACAGATGATTAGTGTTATGATTAACATGACTAACCTATCATTCAAGTAGTCTGCAATTAGAATTTCCAAAGAGCACTGAACCAGTATCAAAATTTTTTTTTAAATTTACTGTAGTCTGTTAAGCAGCACTACTCTCTACTACATTTCCATTACATTTCCTCAAAGCTAAAGTATTGCTTTAAGGACTAGTTTAATTAGTTAGGTTATGAGTAAGTTAGTTAGTTAATTTATTTAACTTTTTTTAATCTGCTACATTTAAGTTGCATTCCCGCTCTCTCTTTTAACCTTTGCAGCCATTACTTATGTGTTTTTGATAGACATCTCAGTGTACTTAATCAAAGATGGATTTCAGACATAGCATGAGACAAGAGGTAGCAACTTTCTAAGTTACATTTCAAAAAAAAAAAAAAAAGCTATGTTCTGGGTACATGCCAACTCTTCTGTCCATCATTTTCATTAAATGTCACATTATACTAACATGGCATAGACTCTGAAAGAAAAATGTACCCACTTTCCACAAAGTAAACCATAGCTCCTCACTTAAATATTCTATAGCAAATGAGGTTAGCAGCAGAGTGGCACTATAACTGTTGATTGAACAACATCCAACGCTAACAATACATACTGAAAACAGATCAACTTTGTTAGCCTGAATAAAAACTGCTCGAGTACCACTAACTCACTGCTCATCACTTGATCGCCAACAAGTCTAAAAAATTGTTTTTTGCAGGGATGAATGCCCCTCTGCAGCCCTCAGCTTGGGGGCTCTGCCACCCTCATATCCTTGGCTCTAAATATCCTGCTTCCAAAGGTCACACAAACTCAGACTGTATTCACATTTCTTTTAGTTGAATACACAGACGAGCATTCTGGTGCGAGAGTACATAAGCCACAAGCAGCTGAGCCTCAAGTAAATAAAATGACAATCACTAACAACTTAGAAAACTGACATCCATGTTTACATGGCAGATGGTTAAACAAGTGAACGAAACAGCTGTTGGGCTGAACATTGGAGTGAGATTATATTTTTTTTTTTTGTGCAAAATCTTTTATTTCTTTTTTTTATGAAAACATATACAGTGAGCATAACAGTGATAATTGACAGGTAGCAGTATGACCAGTGAATACATTGCTGATTAATAAAACATCAAAGCAAAACAGTGAAAACTATTTACACATACCCCAAAAGTCCATCTTTAATTATATATACCAGCTTCAAATTAGAATGTGTTCAAAAAGGGATTTCCAAAATTCTGTAAAGTGGGTGTGAGATTTCAGAGTGCAGTTTAAATATTTGTGAGCTAGTAGGTGTTTAGTAGCTAATTGTTTGAAACCTTCCCAGGTGAGTGATGCTCTATCCTTAGAGTGAGATTATATTTCTAAAATCATTAATTCTGTTGTAGGTGGATATGGCAAATGACTTATAATGTTACTTTAGAAACTTAGAATAAAACTACAGATATCACACACATTACCAAAGTCTAGACAGACTACTCACATAATCAAGGGTTTCATCAGATATGCCGGATAGCTTCCTTCTGTGAATCTGTGCATGCATGACATTTACTGCAAGTGACAACACACTCTGTTCCTTAGTTTAATGTAGACAGTACTATAGTCTCCATAGCCGAAGTTAGACTTAAGACCCTGACATTGCCAGCCTCTTCTTCTTCACCAAAGTTATGAAGAGAAAACAAACAAACAAACAAAAAATACTAAGCTTGCCCTCCTCCGGCCACTAGAAACATTCTATTTCTGATGCATAGTAGCATAGTAGACCAGAGGTGCTATAAAGAAATGAAGTACCTCCCTGACCTTTTGTAGTGCAAACATTTGTGTCTAGTATTAGAAAGATGAATCCTATAAGGCTTTGTTATAAAAAAAATAATTTCTAGTTTTGTTAGGCACCCTATTTCCACATAGTTCAGTCAAAACCAACCAAAACTATTTGCTTGAGACAGCATTCTTCACTGATGCTCCACCACAGAATATTTCTGCCTAAAGTTACCTATTTATTCTGTCAGACAATCTAAATATCAGATAACCTTTCTGATATCGCCAAAGTTTTTCTTAGCTCTTTCAATCTTCTCGGCTCTCCATATCCCTACATCTACCTACTAATTTTATTTGTTCTTTTTGTGATTTCAAGTGTTTTCATGTTTGATTTTACATTTTCAGTGACTTCCTGTGTGACACTGATAGCATTTGTTTACTCATCTTGTTGGTGCTAATTTATTTCACACAAAGAATCATTGCATTTACTGTGTTCTTGCACAGCTTAACATATTTTACTGTTCTTACCCATGTTAGCTACCGCTGCTACACTATTTTAGAAGTAGTGGTGTTCATAACACCTGATGTACTCATGACATGTAGTTAGCTCTATTTAAGCACACTTTGCAAGGATTCCCAATCTCTAGATAACCCATTACCCGGATGCTTGATTTATCATGTTTATCTAAGATAAGAATGTCCCAGCTCTACCCTCTCACAACTGGAATCTCAGTATAGTTAATGGGAAGTTGTCCTAGCACTGAGTCTGTGCTGTATGCACTAGTCGTTGAAGGTGCATTCACATCCCATAATGCTTTGAGACAGGTGATGTCCTCCAGGTGGTTGCACATTCACTCTTTCATCATTTGTACTGCTTCTATCCAGACATACGTTACCCACTTTGTATATCTCTCAACTTTGTTGAAAAATAAGAGAAAAAAACAAAAATAATAGGGGACAAAGGTCCAAAATTGTGACAATTTTTTTAAATATTACTCTAATTCACCTGCAAAGTTAATAGAACAACAGGTTTTGCACCTATTTGATTTTTTTCTGAATAACAGCAAGTATAAAACTGTAATGCCAGGCATTATTTCTGACTTAATCCTTAGTGATTCACCAGAAAATGAAACTTTTTATGCCAAGAAGGACAAAAGTAGGAGGCAAAATTAGGGACATTCAACAAATTCAAGGGTATCTGAATGCTGATGTATAGATTATATCAGGAAAAAGCAGGACTGTGCCCCAGACATTGTAACCTACACTAATACTAACCTCATGCACCCCCTTCCCTGTGACTTTCGACTGCTTACACTCATTTTCAGGTAAATACTCCCCTCCATCTCTTCTTCCTTTCTTCCTTATCGTTATTAACTTCTGTTTTAGAGTACACAATTGCCAGTTCTCCTGATACGGTTTCCTGAGTATCTCATGGATGTCTAGTGCTCCTATCGCTTATCTCACTAAGGTTCTAGAATTTTAATCCCCTTACTTCTAAACAGACCAATGTGCTCTACAACAGGACTTGCCTGAATGCTTTTCCCTTCCATGAAGTAATGGTGACACAAACTTTGCCTAGGGACCCCCAGGAGGGAGGAGCTCCACCAAATGAGGTATGTAAGGTATATTGTGCAAATAAATGTAAGAAACAAAGTATTTAAAAGGCAGTTTAAGGCAGATACAGCAATTGCAGAGCTGACAAAAATGAGTATGTTGTCCCGCCATTGCTCACTAGTCATAACAATCCTTTAGAGTCCTTCAGATATGTAACCATGTCAAGGCTCTGGCTATGATCCTTATTCCTTTGTTTTCCCACCCGTCTTGACTCCAGAACTCTTAATCTGGGTAGTTGACCATAGAAGCTTAAATTGTAATGTCAGATAAGAGCCATGTAACCCATCTCATCTCCCCACTGATTGTTGGATAAGCTGCAGATCTCACTCATTTAACAACTTATTCCCCACCATCATCATCATCACAGACAGGGTTTTAATGCCTGTCCAATGCATTCTTGAAATCTTTCACTGTTTTGACCCTGCTTACTCTTCAGAGTGATCTTCAATCACCATAGCTGTGAGGTAACTATTTCCCTGAATATTCACACATCTAAGATCTTATATTCTCAGACTGTAATCTCTTGTGCTGTTACATTTAGGGGGGAGGGGGGACTACCACTCACCTAGGAGTACTTGTGCATCACATGTTACATTAGTATATGTTTATATGGCTTCTGATGTAGACCATACCATACAACATTTTTTGCTACCTCTTAAATGCATATGTCCTGCTAATGTCCTCACACTGATGATTTCTATCCAACTGCATACAGTTTTCCAGATGTAATATTTAACAAAAAAGTCTACAAAGGGGAAAGCCTTTGGGAAAGCTCCTTTTAGAGCAGGCTGTAGTTCCAGCTGTCTGGAGCAAGCTGTAGTTTCAGCTGTCTGCAGCAGGCTGTAGTTCCAGCTGTCTGAAGCAGGCTGTAGGTCCAGCTGTCTGGAGCAGGCTGTAGTTCCAGCTGTCTGGAGCAGGCTGTAGTTCCACCTGTCTAAGTCTGACCTTTTCTAGGCCACTAACAACAACGCTGCTCTTAGGTGTGCCTCAACTCAATATGGACCAACTGGCATCTGACATATTAAAGTTCCCCATCAACAATTGTTATTCTTTATCTGCTATTTTGAGAATATCACCAATAATTTATTCACTTTTTCTTCACTAGTTGGAAAGATTCTGTGTACCACTCCTTTGTGAATCGTCCTATCATTTCAGTGTCCTCCTGTACTCCATGTTTAGCTGTCTGCTCTGTTGTCTTGAAATCTTCCCATATACTGAGGACTGCACCCACTCCTACTTTATTTACCCTATCTCTCTCATACTAGCTGCTTACATCCCAGTCATGGCTTTCTTTGTGCAATGCTTCCAGTTGCTGCTACATTATCAAGTCATTATCTTTTCTTAATAATACTAGTTCAGTTACCTCCCTACTTACACTGTAGATATTGTTACTCTTTGCTTTTTATTTTTGTAAGTGACTTCCTCCTTTCTGCCTCATTCATGCATATATTCTATTTACTTTTCTTCCTATTAGCCCCTTGCTGTCATCTCTTTTGTTCTTCTTTCCACTAATGGAGGTGGTGTCAGTAACTATTTTCTTATTTCTCACTATAGGACCATGTCATTAGAAAGTAACTGCTATGGATGACCATTCTTCCTGTTAATCCTGTTTTAGAGGGAGTTAAATAATCCAGTAAATAACATACTTACTCTGCTCGCTGGCTGCCCCTGAAAAGAAAGTGATACTTGTGTCCATTGGGTTTACCCAGTTAACAAATGTATAAAAAGCATAAATTTGACAAAGACACATATATTACAGCCCTGTCCACTACGACTGGAATGTATTAAGAATAATTGCCCTAGATGAAGGGGTTACTCACTTCAGTTACACCTTCCTAAAAATATTAAATGTTTTAATCCAATTAGGACAAGAAGCATAAAACCCAACACACCACCATGGCTGACAAAAGAGACTAAACGGTTTCTGTTGCCAAGAGATAAAGCATAGAAAGAATGGTACAAGAATAAAGCACAACATGCCTGCCAAAATTTTAGATATTTTAGAAACCGTACCTAGATTCTTGTTAAATTTGACAAGAAATCATACGATAATAATCTGCAACAAAAGCACCAAAACAACCTCAAGCTAGTTTGGTCCTCTTCAGATAAACTATTATACCCAGACCACAGCACTACACCTTG